>NC_079169.1:92564233-92769233 GCF_947568905.1 Ostrea edulis
ATCTCTTGTTTAATTTATGACCTAAGGGGTAGGGTGTGGCTACAATAGGGGATCAAAGTTATACATATAAATATATAGAGAAGGTCTTTAAGAACCACTAGGCCAGAAAAGTTTACATTTACATGAAAGCTTACTGTCATAGTGTAGATTCAAGTTTGTAAAAATCATGGCCCCATGGGGTAGGTTGGTGCCACAATAGAGATTGAAGTTTTACATGTGAATATATAAAGAAGATCTTTAAATATGGGCCAGGGTGACTCAGGTGAGTGATGTGGCCCATGGGCCTCTTATTTGACATATGACCTACATCATCTGTTTCGATTGGTCAATTTGGATTTTGAATTTCGAATCTCGTATTTTGAATCTCGAATCTCGAATGAGCCTTCTGGGCTTTCATACCATAACTACAGAATTCTATATCCATAACTACAGAATTCAATATCCATAACTACAGAATTCAGTATCCATAACTACAGAATTCAGTATCCATAACTACAGAATTCAATATCCATAACTACAGAATTCAGTCTGTATTCTAGTGTTTAAAAATCCAAGTGTGGGCTTGTATCTAACCTTTTTAAATTTCAACTAAACTATTCAAAACTTTCAAATGAAGAAAGTAAAGTTTGTGCGAATACGATATAGACCTAATTAATTGTTTGTAGACATTAGGTAAAAATATCCATGAAGACACAGGTCTGTATCTTAAAATGATAATAAAAAAATGTTTTAAGTGTAATCATTTAATCCAACGGAGGCATTTGATGATGATTGCAATCATCTTTTAATCAACCCCAAAGCAAATATGTTGCCTAAGGGCTGAAGTTGATTCTTTACTGTCAGATTGAAATTTGCATCTTTGATTTATTAATTGGTGTGAGTTGTCTTCCACAGGATATCCTGGCAAAGACCATGAAATGGAACCTTTCATAAACAAGAACAATCTTCCCTTAGGTATGGAAAATATTATTGTAGTATTGAAGACATTACTTATTTATCTAATATTCTCTTAGATTAGTACATTTAGATTAAATATTATTACCCCCCCCCCCCCTTCTCTGCAAACAAAGTTTGGGGGGGGGGGGTATATTGGAATCACCATGTCTGCCTGTCAGTCTGTCTGTCTGTAGACACGATTTTGTCCTTGCATGTTCTAAAAAACTAGTGCATGGATATTTCTGAAAAATTGTACACTCATTACTCACCATATGAAGATGTGCACCAGGTATTTTTATAGTGATTGGACAATTGTTTTTCAATTTATAGACACTTCTAGTTATGGACTTGTCTTTGAGTCGGCTCACGAAGCGAGATGCTCCTTGCTGTCACCAGCGTGTTTCAAAAGTGAATTTTTAGTACAAACTTTGCTATGTATTCTTTCACCGACAGCAAATAAATCCTGTGCATAAAGATGTTCAAAAATTGGATTTCATTTGTTTGAACAGCTTCATTAAGTTTTGAAGACATATCATATGTTGACATTCTTATAATAGTGTAAATTAAATGAGTCCCTTCAATACGTATATAGTGCACATGAATACATTATGTAAGCAAATTAAGTGTCACAGGCAATTGTACTTGTTAGCTCCCCTGAGCTAAAAGCTCAAGTGAGCTTTTCTGATCACCCGTGTTCCGTCGTCCGTCCGTCCATCCGTCTGTAAACTTTTAACATTTTTAACTTCTTCTCAAAAACCACCTGGCCAATTTCAACCAAAGTTGGCACAAAGCATCCTTAGGTAAAGGGAATTCTAAATTGTTAAAATAAAGGGCCAGGCCACCTTCAAAGGGGAGATAATTAAGAAAAGGTAAAAATAGAGTAGGGTCATTAAATAATCTTCTCAACAAGAACCACTGGGCCAGAAAAAATGAAATTTATAGATAAGCTTTATTAGGTAGTACAGATTCTAAATTGTTAAAATCATGGCCCCCGGGGGTCGGATGGGGCCACAATAGGGGATCAAAGTTTTACATACAAATATATAGGAAAAATCTTTAAAAATCATCTTCTCAAGAACCACTGAACCAGAAAAGCTGAGATTTGTATGAAAGCTTCCTGATATAGTGCAGATTCAGGTTTGTTAAAATCCTGGCCCCGGGGGTTGGATGGGGCCACAATAGGGGATCAAAGTTTTACATACATGTATATAGGGAAAATCTTTAAAAATCATCTTCTCAAGAACCACTGAGCCAGAAAAGCTGAGATTTATATGACTGCTTCCTGATATAATGCAGATTCAAGTTTGTAAAAATCATGGCCCCCGGGATTAGGTTGGTGCCACAATAGGGATCAAAGTTTTACATGCATTTTTGAGAAAATCTTTAAATATAGGCCATGGTGACTCAGGTGAGTGATGTTGCCCATGGGCCTCTTGTTTGCTTTTGCACAGAATTTTAATGAATTCAGATTAATATAGTTGAAAAGATGTATCATGTATAAACAGTTTGATATTTGTTTTATAATAATTAGTTACAGGATGTAAGCATAAAATTTTCAATTAGGTAAACTTTTAAGCGAAAAAAGCGCACATTGCATAGACTATAACAAACTGTCAGAAACCTCTAGTGGTATGTACACTGCCCACCATGAATAAGTATACACTCACCAAAATAAGTTTCTTGTGCATAAAAAAAAAGGGTTACATCATAGATAGATATCTTTAAATGCATAATACGCAACTCTTACATTTAATTAGATGATGTTAGGCTTTTACCTTTTTATATTCTTAATTTTTTATTAAAATTCTTCATTTTTTGAATTTGTGAATTTTCTAAAAAGAGCTATTATGCAAACTTTCAACTTGAAACCATTTCAAATTAATTACTTATATATATTATTGTGTATTTGATGTGTACTTTTACAAGACCCTTTGATTTTTCACAGTAAATAAATCAATATCAGAATTTAACAGACTTCACCAAAAAACATTGAATGTCCATTATTATTTCACATATATTGAAGTTGTACCCTTAAATGATTATTTTATTGAGATAAATTAAGTTATACACAGTGAATTCAGCTCCTTTTCATTAAATTGAATATATTTCATGCCAAAATGTGTAAAAAGCTTATGTGTATACTTACAGGGCTTGAAATTAACATATGCCCGTCAGTCTGTGACTGGTTAAAAGTCTGGCGGACTGACTGACATTTGTTATAGTCAGTCCGATGGGACTGGTTAATTTTCTAAAGCATCATTTTGGAAAATATAATTCTGAAATTTTACACACACATTTGGCATGCTTCGATCTGTAGATATCAGACAAATCTGATTCGTAAATATAAATCCCACATTTAAGTGTTACAATATTGTCTGAGGCATATTGAGTTAAATTTCTTTTTGATTTAACATTGGCAAAATATAAACTTAAAGAATTATAACAGATCACCAACACATAGTGAGAATTCAGGATGCATTTTATTGGTTGACCGGTTTCGACCAGGGGGCGGTCATCATCAGAACAAAATTATAAGAATTGTCTCTACTGAGGTAAAAATTGTGGACCACGTTACTATTAACAAACAAAAAAAATGTGGAATGTTTACTTAGCAAGGTAACAACATGTATATACAAATACGTTAAGATGTTTGTGAAAGTTATATGTAATGGACACTGATATTTATTTTATTGATTAAAAGAGTCCATAAATTCCATCTGGTAACGTTGGGATTGTGTATTTGTTCAGAATGCCTTCTCAAGTTAGATATCCCGGCGAATTTGCTGTCGCATTTAGTACAGCTGATTTTGAAGTCTGTTGTTATAGTTTTCTCTGGATTCCGTTTTGTATATTTGACTTTAGGCATATTTGTGGTTTAAGGGCTATTCCAGCAAAAAAAATATGGGGGGGAGGGAAGGCACTTTATTTTTAAGACAGCCACCCATACAATTAAATTTTCCTCTGCTACCACCACCCATACAATTAGATTCTTCCCTGCCACCACCACCCATACAATTCAATACTTTCATTTAACGTAACAAATGGATCAACCATATGATATTTTAGAACTTAATTCTAGTTTATATTTTTAAAAATGCAAAAAATATAAACGATAAAATGTCTTTCTTTGTTGTTTCATCGGGAGACGAAAGTAGCAATCATTGCAGAAAAAATTACATATTTTGGTTTCCAATGCAATTTTGGTAGGGAGAAAAAAAGGATGATCTCAGCATATAAAATGAAAGAATAAATGCAATTGATTTTGTATACTCTGGAAACATGCGAGTTGTAGAAACCTAAGCTCTGTTTGCTTATTATAAACGAACAGTTTCACTAATGATGTGGGATATTGTCATATCATTTCTGGACTAGATGTGCATGTCCTTTTTACTCATGTCATGATCTGGGTGCTTGTTAATTGTTGAAATAACAAGAAGTTGTTTTTTTAATGATATAAAACTAAATAAAATATGAATATATTATATCACTTTAAATTTAAATTCACATATATTGTTACTCTCTTTATTGCTTTTAAAAGACATGTGTCTTATTACATCAGTTACAATATGTATACTTAAAATGGCATTGTATAGTGGTGTACAAATTCAAGCAAGCAACGGAGAACTTTTCAACGAGTTCGGTTTTCTCGCAACTTAAGTGCAAGACATAGATATTTCCCTAAATTACAAAGTGTATGCATATAGATTGTGACATTTTTCCTTTGACTTTTCCCCCTACAATCTCTCGTAGGCCTACAGGAAACTCACGAATATTCCATTTAAAATTTCAGTCCCAAGCATAATATTTACCCGATTTATATCGCAATCAGGCAAATTTTCCACTCTGTTAAACGTAATGATATAACAGGTGGGAGATTTCATATCCGAATTACCCCGCACATCTCCAAGTCTGTCGAAATTCACACCTTCGGAAACAACGGTCGTGATTCCCTGATCCTTGATTTTGTTAAATAAACAACAACTCGGGTTTTGGTAATTAACCTCACACGACGCTGCATGTTAATTACACGTTAACCAATTGATAGCTTGGGTATAATAATTGATTCAGAGTGCCGATTAAAGAAGATCACCTCCGATCTATTACCTGTGTATTTTAAAACGAAAGTGTTAGGAGCGATAATTCCCAGAATAGTCATGCTCGACTGAAATCGAAAGTAGGAATCGCGTTGTAATCGAAAAAATGGACAGTCGTTTCTTAAAGGTGAAATTACACGAAAAGGTTGTAAAACTCATGATCGTTGGTTGCGTTAGACAGGTGGTCGTTTAGGACAGGTACAATAGGTTGGGTAACGCCTTGGAGGGGAAAGGTTTACGGTAACATTGAGTTATCTGCCCATTTATCAATTTTTTTTCCGTACTTAAATTAATGTAGAATGGCTCCGCTTTTCTTCTTTTGTAATAAAAGAAACGTAACGTGATACGTTTTCATTTTTATCATAATTCACAGGCACCCATGTTTTTTATTTAACCTGGAAGACAACCACCCATACAAATATATTTTCCCAAATCACCCCCACCCATCCAAAAAAATATCGGCTGCCGTCCCTCCCCCCCATACGTTTTTTGCTGGAATAGCCCTAAGCTGATGGATGTATGGTTTTAAAAAAAAAAGTATTAAAGCCTCCTCGATTCTAAGACGTTGATTAATGATGTTTGATGTTTTAACGAGAAATATCCTGTATGGAATGTGATTGTGACATATTCGATTGTGACGTGTCTTTTTGTGACGTGAAGTGTCAGGAAATTAATATCTGTGGTGGAATTGATTGTTCGGCGGAATTCGTTCGGACGAGACATGAAGGAATGTAGGTCCTCGCAGCTGTTCGTCCAAATAAAGAAAATGTTAATGGTTTCAGTTTCCTGTATTTCTTCTGGGGAATGAATTTACAGTTGGGGTTTCTTTGGGTCATTTTTGGCGCGAGTAGATCCTTTTTGTGTTCTGTTATTGATCACTGAGGTAGAAATTGCGGATAGTAAATTGTGAATATGATCCATTTCATTTGTGTCTTGCTGATTGTGGAGTTGTGAAGTTAATTCTTCAATCTGTTCATTAATGGTGCTTACTCTCGTGTTCCAGTATGCGAGTAATAGATGGATGAGACTGTGACTGAAGTTCAAGTGAGCTTCCTCCCATTTTAGGAGAAATATGGCACTACTGTCCGGAATTTGTTGAGTGATATTAGCCCTCAATGTTTTAGGTATGAGATCTTGGTGTAGACATTTTTTAAGATGGGCTGCGTGATCCTTGGTCCTGATGAGTTTGATGTGTAATCTTCTCAGTGTCCTAAAAATGGCTACATTTTCCTCGGAGATTTTTTAGATTGCGGCGGATCCCCCTTGATTTTCTGTGGTGGGAGTATTGGAATTGGTTGTTTCATGTGGAGCTTTATTCTGCGTTGTCAGATATTGTATATTCGTGTCCGAGATCGATGAGTTGCGGGATCTTTTTTGGGGGTTACTGATGTCTGGGTTGGAAGGTTCATTCACTATCTCTTGGTCACATTGAAGCTTTGGGTTAGGGGTGGATAGCGCGGTGGATATAGTGGATACCGAACGGTATGCAGGGGTCCAGAAATTATTCCAGTATTATCCCAGTATTAACGAAATATGTTTAATAATTTCTGGAAAACTCTGTTGGACTGGTAAATTTTCTGCAAACTGGTTGAAATTATACCCCATCAGCCGGTTGGACTGGTGACATAAAAAGTTAGCTTCAAGCCCTGACTTATCTATGGTGGGTAGTGTAGTAAGTACCCCTTCTCTTAAAAAAAATTAAAAAGTGTGTATTTAGTATTCGGTTAAATACAAGTGTAAATCAAGTCGAGGTTGGTAGGCCACATGTCCGCTCAATATCTTGAGAACCATTCACTTGATCATTATGATATTTCATATGTTGGTTGGTTTTGAGTAGAAGAGGTCTTCTATTGATGTTCAGGTCAAAAGGTCAAGGGTCAATCCACTCTGGACATAGGAATATACTGTATGCTCAATATCTTGAGGACCCTTCGCTTGACAGACATCAAACTTAATACACTGGTACATCCTAAGAAGTAGATGACCACTATTGATGTTAATGTCACATGGTTAAAGTTCAAGGGTCAAATTGGACATATGAATATATACTGTCCACTCAGTATCTTGAGAACCCTTTGCTTGACAGACATCAAACTTGGAACACTGGTATATCCTAAGGAGTAGATGACCCCAATTGATTTTTGAAGCCACATGGTTAAAGGTCAAGGGTCAAACTAGACATAGGAATATACTGTCTGCTCAATATCTTGAGAACCCTTTGCTTGACAGACGCCCAACTTGGTACACCTGTACATCATAAGCAGTAAATGACCCCTAATAATTGTGGATTCACATGGTCAAAGGTTAATGGTCAAACTGGACATAGTAATATATTGCACAATCAAAGGCATGATTTGCGCTGAAAAATTTATTTTCCTATTGTAATTTTAATGCAAAATTAAGACAATGCAAAAATCAATTTCCAACTGTACTGTGAGTAGTTTGATTTTTATTGAATATTTGAATAGCAAATGAAGAGCAAGTTGACTCTCAAGGCCCTTCAGGCCTTTGATTTAAACTAAAAAGAGTATATCTTAAAAATGCTTGCAGAGATTTAATTTAAACGTTGTAAATACATTGTTCTTAGACTGAAGTTATGCATTTCTTATTTTAGATTAGAATATTTTTATGCTAATTTCTATTTTGTTTAAGAATATAATTGTTTGAGAATATTTCAAAAACAAATTAAGGTTGATCGATCCTCATGTGATGTCATAGGTTATTGCAAAAATCTTCATAAACTAAACTTTGCACATGATAGAAATATATCTTTCTCAGGAATGTTATTCACTGGATATAATAAAAAATCTGGTAAACTATTAATACTGAAAAAGTTTACATTTTCCACAAATAATCAATTATTTATGATTAAAAAATGTTGTCAAGGGCAATAACTCCTATGCTGAAATTTCCTCTACTGGATGTCTATTCTACATTGGTTGCCCTAACATCCACAATTAATCTATACATATTTATGAGTTAGCAGTTTTAAAACTGTTGGTATCTAAATTTTGTCATTTTAACAAGTTTTTATCTATTTTTATTATTCTGTTTAACGAAAATGTGTGATTTTCTGATGTTGCTGTATACTTTTGTTTTTGTATGTCTGACATCTTTAAAAAGGTGGTAACATATACATTTTCTTTGGTTATTAATTGAATTAAACTATATTGAGTGGAAATTAATAAAGTTTTTCCACTTTTAACCATTAATATTAAGTCACATGAGGATGTAGCTACCTTAAAAGGTTTGAATTAAATGATCTGAAGGTCCTATTTATTGGTAGAGTGTTTATATGGAGAATCACTGGAAATATTTCAATATTTCATTGATATTTTCAAAGTAACATAATCAATTTAAAAAAAATGATATACTAGATGAACATTTCATTAGACAACTTCTGGTTTGATCTGAGGAAGTCTGTTTTTATATTATGTGCCCTGTGGGGGTATTAGTCCCGAAAGGACAGTTCTAGTATGAAATATGATTATATAGTTTAATTTCAAATTTCATTCATTTTGAGAGATTTGATTTGTAGTTGGACATCTAACAAAATTTATGTATCCTTTTCTCTTTTTTAAAAATTGATTTACAGGTTTTTACAAGACCTGTGATTACTTGGACAACAATGTGTTTTGTAAGACTAAGCGTTACGAAGAAGCTGTTGGTATATTGAAAACCTATGGCTGTATCACACTTGTTGGTCCACCTGGCTCTGGTAAAACTATGACAGCTGTCCAGCTTGCCAGACACATCTGCAGGAATGAAGAAAAGGCCAAGTTGTACTTTTGCCAAACATTGGAGGAGATAATTGCTGCAGCTGAATCGAAAGAAGCATGTATAGTTGCAGATGGTTGCTTAGATCAGTATCTGTATTATCCCTCCAAAGTAAATGATGACCTAAAAGAATTTGAAGGGATTTTTACAGATTATGTTCATCCTAAAAAATCCCACATTATTTTTACAGTTCAAGAAGATAAGTGGCATGCACTCAGAGATAGTTTTTCAGGCTGTGGTATGTTCAGCCAGAAACATGTTTTGCATATAAATGATAACTCTTTCAGTTTAACAGACTTGGAAAATATGATAGTAAACCACCTCAAATATCACAAAATTTCATTGAGCTCCAAGGAAGAGGATATCAAGTCTGAAACAAAATATTTACAAAATGAAAAGATGGTTGTTTCAAGAAATGCTAAACAAGAAATTGCAAAGTTACTAAGGCAGGAAAATCAGTTTTCATCACCACTGATAATCGACTTGATTTGTAAAAATAGACGTTTGATGTTGTCAAAACATCTTATTCTTAAGGATGGGTTTAGGGAAATTTTGCAGAAATTCTTCCAGAAGTGGTCAACGGCGGAGGACATTGATGAGAGGGAGAGCTTTTGCATTCTTGTCTTTGTTGCTCTCCGAGGAGGAATGGTTTCACTTTCTGATTTTAAAAGCACTGTCGTAGGCCCTATTTATGAAGAGGTTTGCAGACAATTTAATTGCAGGAAGAGTGCCGAGAGTGTTAAAAATTTGTTAAAAAAAGATATACGTCTAGCGGGATGTCTGTTCCATGTGCCGGATAGCACTGAAAATGATACTTATATTTTCCACCATGAATGGCTGTTGCATTTTGTTCTCAGATTTGTTACTGAAATTAAGAATGAGACCTTCTTGATTGAAAATGCAAATGTTGACATTCTTCTTCGCAAATGTTGGATTAAAGAAGGAATTGTAAAGCAATTTTTTGCACTTATACAGAATACGAAGACAGACCCACCTATGGAGTCAGTATGTTTCTCAACTTTCACACTAAAAGAATTGGGAAGAAGAATTTATTCAGAAATGCAAAAAGGCTATGTACTCCATGATAGGCTTAAGCATGTATTTTGGAGTAATGAATTGTTTCTTAAAGAGTGGGATCAGATATGTGTAAAGGTGGACACATGTCATTCAAGTGAAAGCAATCGTGGAGACCCCAAAAAGGCAGCTTATCATAACCAGGATGAAAGCAAAGGTGGGGATGCCACGATAAAAATGTCTACACAGATAGAATCTTCAAACACCAAATCTAAAGTGACTGACTCGAACACCAGTGAAATTGAAAGGAGTAAAAAAGAAGTCCCCAAAACAAGATCTACTGTACACGTAAATGACAGCAAAACCGAAAAAAGTATGGAAACCCTAACAACACCAACAGAAATTGCAGAATGTACGTCTACTTCCACAGACCTGAAAGTAGCCGAAAGTGATTTGCCTGAAAACAAAGTTAAGTTAAACTCAAACAGATCTTCATCAAGCAAGCCTAAAAGCAAAACCAAAAAAGCAGATACCAAGAAGCCAACAGACGCCAGTGTGAACGGAAATGATTCTACCCAGAACGCATCTGCACAGAACAATGATCATATAACCACTGGTACAATGAGAAGTGACCTAACTCAGTCCAGCTCTATTAAAGGGACATCTCGGCAAACTAATGAACCGTTTGATGGAGGATCAGCCGTGTGAAGAAGGAAACACTGGCCAGTCTTTTATACATTTGTATTTGGAAACTTGTTTGAAAGTCTCTGACTTGCTGCTGTGTTTTAAGCTTACCAGAGCCAAAGGCCTTTCTGTTGAAAATAGGTCTGGCATCTGTTGTTGTCATTGATGTTGTCATCATTATTAACTTCTCACATTTTCATCTTCTTCTTCAGAACCACTGGGCCAATTCTAGTCAAACTTATTACAACTAATCATTGGATGAAGGGGGTGAAATTTTGTTCAAATGAAGGGTTGTGTCCCGTTCAAAGGGGAAATACATGTAATCCAGAAAAAATAGGATGGTGTCATTTAAAAACCTTCGTTGTAAGAATCATGGGGCCAGAGAAGTTGAAATTGACATGAAAACTTCCTAACATAGTGTAGATTCAAGTTTCATTAATTCATGGCCCTTTGGGGTAGGCTGAAGTAAAAAAAAAAAGAAAAAAAAAAGTGGATCACAGTGAGAAAATACTTCTCCGTAACTGCAAGGACATGATCACTGATATTGATATGCAAGCATTTACAGGTAATTCCGATTGTGACTTCCAGGGGTAGGATGCAGTCACAATAGGAATAACAGTTATACAGAAAAAGTCTTTTAAAACCTTCACCTTAACAACAGCAGGGCCATGACTAGTCATACAAACATGATCCTGCGGGGGGTAGGGTGGGATTACTATGCACAAATCTTGCCCTCAATCCCCATGTGAAAAAAAAATCGTATTTCCATATGTTAGCCTTTGTAATTTTCAGATCTGTTATTTTTCCATCAATTGCAGTCAGCTACAATGATACCCTTGGATGGATACTTAATGATTAGCTATAATTTACAGTAGTAACCTTTACATTTGGTAGGGTAAAGAAGGAAAGCTTGGCTTTTCACCGATTGACATTTGACTTCCCCACAAAGGGGCATAACTCATGGCAAAGTGTTACTATGTGTACAAGAGATCAAAGTTTTATATGGGAAAATAAGGGGAAATATCCTTTAAAATCTTCTCAAGAACAGCAGGGCCACTATTAGACAGACTGGTATGCAAGCATCTTCAGGTAGTGCAAATTCAAATTTGTTCAATTCAGGGGTCCTGAGTTAGAACCAGGGGCCACTATTGGAGATCAAATTTTTATATGGGAATATACAGGTAATTAATTAAAACCAATTATTTTCAAGAGTAGCAGGGCTACACTAAATCATGTTAAAATGCAAATGCTCCTTAGTCCTAACAGGTGTGGATTCAAGTTTTTGTATGCCCCGGTGACTAAAGATCAAGGTACGGTTGTATACATAAAAAGGCCCAAAAAATTTCTCTCTATAAAATGTGTCTGGAATTAACCTTAATCATCGTTTTAAGAAAGTAAAATAAATGCCAGGTATACTATGTCAACAAAATCAGAATGATAGTCCTAAATGAATAGCATTATGACATCATGAATAAGACATTTCCCGCCTTTTTCTCAAAATAAGCCTGAAAACTGTCAAATGTCATACAAATTATTGCTCAGGAAAATATGTACGCATTTGTCGAGCAAAATGAAAATGATATATATTGTGTATTATTTTGAGATGAAAAACATGCTTCAATATGAATTTGCTCGACGCATGCGCTGTATGTTTTCTAAAAGGAAAACCACCTGAATTTGTGGATATTTTCATTGAAAATGGCATTTTTGCAATTTTATGCCAACTTCAAGCCCTCGTCATATGACACAAATCATTTTGCTGATCAAACTGAGTGAATTTTGGGTTTGCTAAACTATTCCTTAATTGAATGCCAGGATTTGAGCTCCATGTGAAATCATCAATATTTTGGGCCAGATGACTGTAGAAACTGTACCTACTTCTTTTGGGAGCACATCATTGTTTTTGTTCTATCTGTGTGAAACTCTAACCTTGCTCATAATTATTCAATGGTGAGTGATAGGGCTGTCATATTGCAAATGTACATTTCTTGTGACTAGACCGTTTTTGATACTAAAGCTTTTTGTGACCTTGACCTTGGATTTTGACATACTTTTAAGAAAACCTTACCTAGGTAACATCTCTTGAACTATGTAAGGTAGGGCTTTTATTTATTGTATATAAGTTCTTTTGGCAAACCCTTAAATTTCTTATCATTATGTTTGACCTTGTGATCTTGACCTTAGAGTTTGACCCAAGTTAAAAACCTTAACCAAAACTTTTAACTTTGCTCATAACTTTTGAATTGTGAGTGGTAGGACTTTCACATTTCATACCCGCATTTGTTATCATCTTTTTTGGTGCTTCAGTTTTTAACCATGTGACCTTGACCTTGGAGTTTGACCTACTCATAAGAAAACCTAGGCAATATATTGCAGGGCTTTCATATTTAGTTTATAAATTCCTTATTGCAAAACACTTCATTTGATGCCATGATGTTTGACCCTGTGACCTTGAAGTATGAATTACAAAACATGATGGAGGTACTCTACATCGTCATGATGGCTGATGAAAATATAAATATCAGCAGTATTTGTGTATTCTATTAAAGAAATCGTCACCTAGCTGAGTAGCTCTGTAGGTTAGCGTGTCGACTGCTGAATTGTAGGTAGCGGGTTCGAGTCCAGCAGGGGTTTTAAATTTTTTCCCCATTGGGCGTCTTATGTGAATGATGTGGCCCATGGGCTTTTTGTATATGCGAAGTATATAGATTCGATGAATTGATGCGATTGTCGTACAAGTATTGCATGTTGTTGAAGCTATTCTGAGTTATCTTGGACTTGTCATTTTGCCTTGATTGATTTGATATTAATGATCAATTCTTGTTTTTGTCAAGGTGGCTGTGTTTCATTACTATATGTATATATTGGCGATCAATAAAGAAAATTGAGACCAACTTTTTGCAAGGCATTGTTATGTGTAATTTGTGTCTCGTTAAGAATTTTACCAAGATGTCACCGGTTATAGCAGTGGAAATTCTTTAGAAAGCCTGTGGCCTTTATATAAAGGATACCAGTATCATACTAAGCCTACTCACTGGTTTCAAAGAAATACATACAAACCATTATTCCTTTAAATATAGGTTTTCAATTTTAACTCTGACAACGGGAGCATTAATGATAACACTTAAATCCTGTTGTTCTTGGTACACGTAACAAACAAGATGGAGACATCGAACAGTATTCTTGTGAACGATACAAAATGGAAAACAGGGAAACGCGGACGTGGAAACTCCAGTGGTGGATCAAGTGCTTAGGTGGGGTAAGCATCCCCTGTGGACGGTCACTCTAGTGGTTAGCCTTTTGTTTAGATAAGGTAAATGGAATAATCCATAGTCGAAAGAGCTAGAGCCACGAAAGGTCAAAATTGGCCCATTCTTTGAATTTAATGAAATTGTCAAAATTTAATTTTATGACAATATATTTCATGAAAAAATAGAATACATGTATAGCATGATAGGTTGTTTTGCATCCTGTCTTTAAGTTTTTACTCGCATTGAGACGACATCAAGTATTGGTGTAGAACGACAAATTAAGACATCGGTATGAAAAGAACAGTCTAACAATTGGTATGGAACACTTTGGAAAACATTCAACTTAAAGGGCGAGGTTTTCAACCGGTCGGTTTTCCTCAGGTAATTTAGTGAGGGGCGGAGCTAATTTAAGGCGGATGTGAAGCCCCGAGCCCAAAGGAACCCTGCTAGCTTGTATATACCGTCTCAAATACACAGGATGTTATCTATAATCATCGATAATATTTAAAATCGATGTCCGTGTAAATTATATTCAACAATCCATAATAATTATTATCAATCTTACCCATTCTTAAGCATAACCTACTATATTCTATTATAATTTATGTAATTGTATGCTAACTTTACTACTATTATTGTGTGGCTCTCTGCACATGAAAAAGCCAAAACCGTTTCCCTATCGAGCTGGATTACGCGGTAAGCATCAAACAATTGCTCGGACGCCTCGATCGCCAGTTAAGATAAATCGGGTATACATAAAGACTAATGTGTAAGTAATTAAATGTCCATCAATTTTTAGCATCCAATCTGAAGCTTGATTTCTCCTGATTGACAAAGGTTCACAGACCAGGTAAATTTGAATGCGGTGCTTATTTTCTTTAAGGTGGCTCACTACACCCAGAAATAGTTTCTTAAGTCAGTACGAGTTGATTTAATTATAAAAGATATGGTGATATACAATAAGTATATATGCAAAAAATGTACAAATTCGGATAAAAACATGATTTTCAAAAAAATTATTTCAACACATGAATAAAATACTCTGTCATTTGAACTCGAGATCTGCGGTTCACCAGCCCAATGCTTTAACCACTGAGCTACGATGATAGACAAAGAAATCGATCGATACAAATAATTTCACAAAGCATTTAAATCACCATCTTTAGACGTGGTGTCATACAGAATATAGGCTTTATGTAGTGAGCTGCCTTAGGCCAGGTTATATATACAAGTGAAATAATTATAACTACCCTAGAATTTGCGAAATGCGAGACTGTTGAAACCACTCCAACATTAACTTAGTTGTTAGTAACGTGCCTCGGTTTAGAAATGGATCATATGCAGAACATGCTTTCATGTATGAAATCAGTTGACTGACGTAAATAACATGTGCGTGTGATAATGCAATAATGCTACATCAATATGGAAGTTCATAATGGAGAAAACGAAGTCACTGACTCTGCTACATTTATATGGAAATTACACAAACTGCATGCGTATCTTTATATGTGGATTTGATATATCCCAGTGATTTCAAATGACGCCGCAGTATTAATCATCTAGATCTGTTACATATTTGGATGTTTGACTAAACATACAGGTAACGGCATGGTCCATGACAAACGGGATGTCTAAGCTTCTCCAGCGTCCCTTTTTCATATTTATGAAGCAATAAAATTAGTTATATTTAGCTGCATGCATTATTAAGATTATCAGATAAGTTGTTCATTTCGCGATCCTTTGACAAACAAAAACCAGAACAACACAAATACAAACTTTTAACTAAGTTATAAGGTATACTTGTAATAAATGAATAATCGGTATATTTGTTGAGATTAAAAATACGCTGCCCAAATACAATTATTAAACAATATATGCGTTGATGAAGACGATGAAAGGTGAAGATAACGAAAAGTGATTAGTCTCGTAACTCCTATTGCCAAAACAAAATAGACAGTTGGGCAAACGCTGTCCCCTGGATATACCAAATGTGGGATCAAGTGCCTAGGAGGAGTACGCATCCCCTGTCCACAGGTCACACCTGCTGTGAGCCCTATATCTTGATCCGATAAATGGAGTTATCCGTAGTCAAAGTCGGTGTCAAGAACGGCCTAACAATCGGCAGGAAACATCAGATAGCATTTGACCCAATGGTAGGTTGTATTGGTTGTAACGGCCTTAAAATTTGCGAAATGCCGACTTTAAACGAGACTGTTTATATGACAGATTAGGTAAATGAATATAGAAATCAAGCTATATAAATACCAAGGATCCTGTAAAATCCCATAGTAATCGCGGAAGCAGGATTCTTGCCATTCAAAAAGTCCATAGTCGGATGATTTTATGCGTCCATTACCATCCTTTGTCTTTGTGTATTTAGGAAAGGTCTCATCACATTTACGTTATTTCCTTGTGGACTAGTAAATGTTCCTGCATTGTATACATTATCATTGCATCCTTATGGAAATGCAGTACCTAGAGGCTTTATCTAGAGATTTGTTGTCTACGAAAAGGGGATACTTAATGTCGGGTTATTTGAATGATGGTAAATTTTGTCTAGAACCCTAATCTTCCAGGACAAAATGGAGTGGTCAGGGGAATTGAAATGTTTGTAAAGAAGTTACGATTATTTATTTGAAATGTGTGTCCCGATATTCTTTTATTAATTAAGTGAACCCTTAGTTTCCCCGTCATGAATAAAGCCACTTAGGTTTCACTCAATAGCCTAGACAACGTTAGAAGATTTACAATCTGATTAAAACCAGATCCTGAGATCCACTCACTTAGATCGCTACACTAGGATCTGGTTTTAATCAGATTGGAAGATTTACAGGTCAAATTCACAATGGTTTTCGTACAGAAACTTATGTCCGACAAGATTACTAGTAAATGAATTGCATGAATATCAAGTTTTACAATTACTGCAGCATCTTTGAGATCGAGCACATGCTATCTGAAAAGGAACCATCAGTAACCTGCATACACTTCATCAACATTTCTTTGTGGACAATTTTGTCCGTCTCATCACCCATTCAGCTCTCCGACGATCTCTCTTGTCAGAATGAAGATCGTCCGTAATCCATGGGGTGTTTGGGCGTAAAGTGATCTCCTTTGATTTTTGAGGAGCATGAATATCGATGGTGACTTGGAGGACCGTATCATTACGCATAATTGTATCTTCATTTTTAAAACTTGAAAAGTTCAGATTGTGTTTGAATTTGCTGATGTCAATGTCACACAGTTTCCGGAAAATTACGGTTTTCGGTTTGGTGAGCCGCAGCAAAGAACGAATTGAAAAAATATCCTCAGTAATGTTGCCACTTGTCACAAATACCAGGATCTGTCACCAACAGTGTTCCATACAAAGTTGGGCTGTCATCTCTGGTTATTAACACATCCAAGATATGCCCATGAAGATGTGTTGCATCGGAAACATGCTGCAATAATTTATATTCCTTCACAAGTTCTGTAAACGTTCTGGCATCTTTATTATTGAGATCACCAAGATGGAAATAAAGATCACCTGCAATTAGTAACTTACCAGAAATTAACACGAGGCTGTCCATTCTTCAAAGAAAACTGTATTCCAGAGATTGTTCGATCTCGATGACGGTGGGCGATATATGACACAAAGACAAAGTTGTTTTTGACACCAACAGAACACTGTTGATGTTTATGAATGTGTGTACTTGGCATCTTTGTTCCCAGCCTCACACTAATCTGTTTTGTGTGGATGATCGCCAAACTCCCACCCCTACGTCCCAACCTTGGTTTGTGAATGAAACAATATCCATGAGTAGTATAAGGCCTCCCGATAGGGAGGTCAACTGAGTGCACTTTTTATGCACATGAGGTCAAGTAAGGGCGTTTTTGATTGGTCAAGCGGTGTCGGGGTCAACGGAGTGCACTAGGACGGGGTCAACCCCAAGCAGGGGTTGTAGAGCGGGTGAATAGGGTGGCCTATGACCGCTGGTCTATGATGCGGTACTTTCGCTTTGAGTTCCTGGAATGAGTTCCTGCTATTTTTCTGAAAATCCAGTGAAATCCTGTGAAATCCTGTGTATTAAATCTAAAAGAATAACACAAGGTTTTAAGTTGACATGTTTATTAAAGAACAATAGTACAATCCCCAGAGCTGGCACGGTCCCTAGTTTTACCCAGCGCTGTCTACAGGTAATATATATAAAGCGGCGCGCGGTGCATTGGGTGTCACTTTCGACATCATGTCAGACAAGTTACCTACTGGACTTCCACGGAGTTATATTGAACAGCGATTGAGATTTTTGAATGATCAGCTGAACAGACAACGGCAGCGTGAATTACAACTCCGCAGAGAGAATCAACGACGACTACAGTATTTACAGCGGGGAGGGGGGAAAAAGAAACTCATTTCGGATTATTACAAAATTCAACTGGAACGAGGACGTCAATCACGGAAATTTAAAGTCAAGGAAAATGTCTACAATGTTGCCTTCAAACCTATTCCAGAGAAAGAAAATACAGCCTTCATTCGTCGGCTCTTCAGGGATATGTTAAAAAATGTGAAACAGGAAATGCAGTGCAATCCCAATGATTATCTACGTTTAAATATTCGTCACCCGTCTCTGGATTCAGCTATTTGGTACGAATTTACGCAGTCCAATCAGCTCAACGAGGACAAAATTCTGAACAAAATAGAATCCGTCCAGCAATCTAAAAAGGAATTCCTAATCACCGACGGGGCAGTGCAGATGGATTTTTTCCATGTCAAATATCCACAAGGCAGCGGGTGCACTAAGAAAAAACATCTACACGTGGATAAGGAGAAATTCAAAAACTCCAAGAGAGCGATCGTTCGCATTCAAAATCCTGAGGATTCTCTCTGCTTGTCCCGGGCTATTGTGGTAGCACGTCTACACAGCCAGAAATCAAACGACCCGGCATGGGAAACGAAATGGTTACGCATGAGAAAAGGGGATTTCAAAACTCTCGACCAGAAACGAGAAGCGATAGCCTTGATGGAACAAGCTGGGTGTGTTATGAACCAGCCGTGTGGGCCACGTGAATGGGAGCAATTACAGCACGCGCTCGCCCCACAGTATCGATTGAAAATATTTCAATTCAAAACGAATACAACTCGTTTACGACTGGAACCTATTTACAAAGGACCGGGGCACGGGACTTGTTTGAATATCCTGCTGGATAACGAGCATTACGATGCCATTGTGTCTATGCCTGGAGTGACGGAAAACAAATACTATTGCGATTATTGCGATGTTGGCTACAGTCACATTGAAGATCATCGGACCGTCTGTCCTCATCGATGCTCATTTTGTTTAGCCGATACCCCCTGTACCCCGGACGGGACTCAGACGAATTGCCCTCATTGTAAGGGATTTTTCAGAAATGCAGCTTGTTACCAGAACCATTTAAAACCCTACAGCAGTAATACAACGACCACGGTCTGCAGTTTAATGGGGCGTTGTAACCAGTGTCAGAAATGGATGTCCAAGAAATTATTAAAACGCCACGCGTGTGGGGGTCAAACCGAATGCCGCATCTGTCACAAAGTCGTCACCATGCCTCATCACTGCTTTGTACAGACGAAACCCAAACCTAAGAAAGAAAAAGAAGAAGAAGAGGAGTTGAAAATATACATTTATTACGATTTCGAATGCAGTCAGGAAAACGGTATTCACATCCCCAATTTATGCGTGGCAGAACGTGTGTGTCAACATTGCGACAGTGTGGATATCGACAAGCCCTGTTCTCATTGTGAAGGATTCGGATCACAACGCCGCTTCCTATTTCAAGGACCCGACACGTTAAAACAGTTTATGGAATGGCTCTTACAGAGCGAGACCGATGAGCAAGGCCATGTGGAACTCAAACACGATGAAGCCACCATCATTGCCCACAATTTCAAAGGATACGATGGGCAGTTTATTTTGAATTACCTGGTTCACACGGCGTGTATCAAACCCACCGTCATCCTGAACGGCAGTAAAATCTTATCCATGCAAGTCTTGGGGTTGAGATTCATCGATTCTTACAACTTTTTACCCTTTGCTCTTGCCAAGATGCCCTCTGCTTTCGGATTAACGGAATTGAAAAAAGGATATTTCCCTCACTTTTTCAACACGACAGAGAACCAGCAGTATGTGGGTCCTTACCCGGCCGCTCATTTCTACAATCCTGACGATATGTCCACCGCCAATCGTGAAGCCTTCTATACTTGGTACCATCAACAAGAGGGCAAAGTCTTTGATTTCCAGAAAGAATTCTTAGCTTACTGCATCTCGGACGTGGATATTTTACGCCGGTGTTGTGCCCATTTCAAGTCCACCCTGTTTGATCTGGTGGAAGTAGACCCCTTTCAAGAATCCATCACGTTTGCCAGCACGGCTAATTTAGCCTACCGACGAGGATTCATGGTTGAAAATACCATCGCCATCATTCCCAATATGGGCTACCGGCCAGCACGACGATATTCAGCTAAAGCTTGTCGATGGCTCGCCTGGCTAGAACATCAACATCACTGCATACGACATGCTAGAAATGGGGGCGAAGTCACGCTTGGACCCTATACAGTAGATGGGTATGATGAGGAATCTCGTATCGTGTACGAATTCTATGGCTGTTACTGGCACGGCTGTCCCACCTGTTTCCCGAATCTGTTGACTGACATGCATCCTCATCGTGTTCAGCATACGTATCAAGACCTCTACCTGGACACCTTAAAACGAGCCAGTGCTTTAGAAGACCAAGGCTATACAGTCGTGAGCATATGGGAACACGAGTTTGATCGTCAGACCCAGACCAATCCCGACTTACAGGAATTTTTACAAGGAGTCGATATACAAGATCCTTTGAATCCCCGTGACGCTTTGTACGGAGGCCGGACCAATGCTACACGACTGTATTGTGAGGAGGGTGACATGCGATACGTGGATGTCTGTTCCCTGTACCCGTACGTGTTGAAATACAAGCCATTTCCCGTCGACCATCCCCAAGTCATCACCAGCCATTTCACCGATGTCAGAGACTATTTCGGGCTCATTCGTTGTCGTGTCCTCCCACCCCGAGAGCTGTATCACCCCGTATTACCTTACAAGACCGGGGGTAAATTACTCTTTCCCTTATGCCGCACCTGTGCGGAACAGCGCAACTTAGGATCCGACGAGCGGTGCCACCACACCGATTCTGAACGCAGTCTCACGGGCACCTGGGTGACCACCGAACTTCACAAAGCATTAGATCTAGGCTATCGTCTCGACCGCATTTACGAAGTTTGGCATTTTGAGAAAACCAGTGACCACTTATTTCGAGCGTATATCAACACCTTTTTGAAAATTAAACAAGAAGCTTCCGGATTCCCCGAGGATTGTCAAACAGCCCAACAGCAGCAACATTACATTGAGGAAATTCAGCAACGAGAAGGCATTGCCATGAATCCGGCAGACATCCAGAAAAATCCGGTCCGAAGAACCATTGCCAAACTCTTTTTAAATTGCTTGTGGGGAAAATTTGCTCAACGATTACAATTACCCAAATCCCTGTATCTCACGGAAGAAGAAGAATTACAACAGAAATTACAAGATGCCACTTTAGAAGTCAAAGGCATCGAACTCTTAGAAAATCGTGAACGCCCCGAATGTGATATGATGCTGATCAATTATCAGGAGAAAGAAGAATTTTTAGAAGACTGCCCCTTTGGAAACGTGGTGCTGGCGTGTTTTACAACAGCTCATGCTCGTTTACATTTGTACGAGACGTTACAGCCTTTGGGAGAGCGTGTCTTATACTTTGACACGGATAGCATCATCTATCAGCACGACGAGACCCAGTTCAATCCGACCATTATCAACAGTTTAGGCGGCTGGACCGATGAATTGGGTGGAGATCGTATCATCAAGTACATGTCGGGCGGGCCCAAAAATTATGCATACGAGACCCAGAATGGAAAATCTGTCTGCAAAGTCAAAGGATTGACACTCAATTATCGTGCCTCTAGAGTCGTGTCTCTCGATACGTTGGAAAAAATGTTGAAAGGAGAAGAAGAAGAAGTCCATGTCAGCTATCCACACTTTATTCAACGAACCCGCCAACATGATGTGCGAACCATTCCTCTGGTGAAGAAATACCGCATGGTGTATGATAAACGTCATCGTATTCATGACTATGACACGCTGCCTTACGGGTATTAAAAAGGACATGCTAGAGAAAACCATCAGTCGGCAAAATGACGGACTACGAATCACTACATAACCCGGGTACACCACGTTATGCTCTACTGTCAGATCGAGTAGCGTCGTTTGAAAATGCTCCCGAACACTTGCAGAACCTATTACCTACCATTGCAGAAGCGGGATACTTTTACAAAGGGTACGGGGATAACACGTGCTGTTTTTATTGCAACTTTGGACTTCACCATTGGGGAGCTGTCGACAATCCTTGGATACAACATGCTTATTGGTATCCTCACTGTCCTTACCTGAAGTGTAATAAGGGTAAACAATGGGTACGACAAGCCTTCAATGCCTATGCCCGCGCTAAAGACAGTGGTTGCGATTGGGAAGGCTTACCCTTAGACGCGGCAGGGAATCCAATGTGTACCCAGAAATGTCACATTTGTTTAGAACGAGACTTGAGAATTGCTTTTTTACCTTGTGGTCATTTATGTACTTGTGCTATATGTGCTACGGGACTGAAACAATGTCCTATTTGTAGACATAGTGTTGAGCAAGCTGTACGTATTTTTATTTGTTAATAAATATGTATGATCCCATGAACTTGTGTCATTTATCAAGATGTATACCTACGAGACACTTGAGCCTTTTCAGTTGAAACATGAATTTACCATGGTGGTGGCCGGACCCTCTAAATCGGGTAAAACAGAATTTGTCAAGCAACTGGTACAAAATACACAGTGGATTGCACCGCCTCCCGAAAAGATAGTATGGTGTTATCGAGAATGGCAGTCCGCGTACGAATCCTTACAGGACAAGGTCACTTTTATCCGCAATATACCTCAAGACGATGAGCAGATAGTGGCGGATCTCAGTACGCGTCATCTACTCATTTTTGATGATATGATGGGAGGTAAAGCCATCGAATCGATTGTCGACTGGTTTACGCGCAAAGCGCATCATCGAAATACCAGTGTCATTTATATCACACAAAATCTGTTTGATCGAGCAGTACAACATCGTACCATCAGTCTGAATGCTCACTATCTTGTGCTGTTTAAAAATCCTCGAGATAAATCTCAGATTGGGGTGTTAAGTCGGCAATTACAAATGCCGCATTTACTTCCAGCCTATGAGGACGCCACCCGTGTACCTCACGGGTATTTACTAGTGGACTTGAGTCCTCAGACGTCGGACGATTTAAGATTAAGAAGTCAACTCTTTACCAACTTGGCTGTGCACATGCCCCCGAGAGTATAAATAATGTCACATCATGGGCAGGTGTATCATTCGAAAGACAGTCTTCATCATGGGTAGACCTTCCGCGAAGAGTAAATTAGTCAAAACGTTACGCCGTTTACAACGGGAACGGGACCCCGTTCAACGGAGCCATCTCATTGAATTAGGACGTAGAGCCTTACTCAACTGGTTTGCGATGGGCGCTCGAAATTTATTGCGAGGCGTCTTACCAGGCAATAAAATCACTCAGCGGTTCATTCAATCCCATCGCCAAGACTTGAGTGTCATTGCCGATAAGAAGTCCAATGAAGAAGAGCGTAAAAAAGCCATTTTGAAACGAGGAGGCGCCGGATTCTTAGGAGGGACCATTATCCGTCATTTATTCAAATGGGAAACAGGCCGTAAGCCCCGTGGGGGACAACCCAAGAAAACCAAGAA
This sequence comes from Ostrea edulis, assembly GCF_947568905.1. NCBI lineage: Eukaryota > Metazoa > Mollusca > Bivalvia > Ostreida > Ostreidae > Ostrea > Ostrea edulis. Next base: position 92,587,835 of record NC_079169.1, read on the forward strand.
ACCACGGGCTAAGAAAGCTAAAAAATCACCTCAGAGAATTCCTAAACTCATTATTCGCTTACCTAAGAAGACACCCAAGAAGTCCCCTAAGAAGTCCCCTAAGAAAACAGCTCTCAGGATGAAGAATCCGTTTCCCAATTGGGCTCCAAAGAAAACCCCTCTCATTGTGAAGATGCCGTTTCCCAAGGCCACTCCCCCCAAGGCCACTAAAACGTTAGCCAATCTGAAAGCCGGATTAGCTCAAAAGAAAATGGAACGATCCATGCATGGGCCTATAGGAAGTTCCAGAACCAGTGATACTGCTCTACCGAGTTTTGCTCATACCTTTGGAAGCATGAAATTTCAACCCTTAACCACCTCAACACCGGTTCAGGTGCAAAAGAAATATAAATGTAAATTTTGCCCTCTGGTCTTCAATGCGAGAGAGAACCGCAATCGTCACGAAGAGACCGTCCATCACAAGCGTTTTGATCCTAAACATCCGAGTGCCGTTGTCCTGGACTAGGTATAAAAAGGAGGGGGAAGGGGCCCCACCCTTCATTACCATGGCTCATACGAAGAAGTGTGAATGTCGATTACGACCTCATTTACCGCTCTTGCAGACGTTAGCGGCTCCTCACTATTCCAGCAAATTAAAGACAGAGGTGTTGAAACATTGTTCCAATGACTGCATTTTAAAGATTTGTGAGATTGTGTACAATCTATTAAAAGGGGTGATTCCTCTCAATCCTACTCAGAAGCGACAACTGGGTCGAAAGAAACACATCTTAAGACGCTTAGTCCGGACTCAACCCGTGAAAAAACGACGAGGTATACTCATCCACCAAAAAGGATTGGGTTCGTTTGTGTGTGGCAAGATTTGTAAGAAATCATGAGTCGAAAAATGGTATTGGTACCGGAAGCGATGCTCAACGAATTAAAAGGCAAATTACCTAAACCTCCCGAATTTACCTCGACTATTGGTTTACGCAGTGATTTGGACGAGATTGAACATCGAGATGATTTAACCGAGAAAGAAAAAGTGGGGTTGTACGGTCATCAACTTCATCGCTATCGTCAATATTTACAACAAGCTCGACATCCCACCCCAGCGACTCTATCCTCCCCAACCACTGCAACCAGTGCCGCCTCAACACCCACAGCCGCCTCAGCAGCCGATGACTTGGAGGAACAGATTATCAAAAGCGTCAATAAACCGGGTCGAAAGAAAGCAGGTTTATTACTCGATCATCTCAAGAAATCCAAAGTGGTGACTTGGAATAAAGAAGGAGAAATCAGCTATAGAGGACGCAGGGTTCCCGATTCCAATATTGTGGATTTAATGACCGAAGCCCAACGACAAAGACCCTTAAGACATCGTGATCCCCCCGCGGGATTAGAGGAATTTGCTCAAGCGTTAAAAGAGACTCATGCTCCCAAAGGATATGTGAACAATCGGGATGTTATAAAAGCCATGGACAAACCAGGGAAAATCAGTACGCCTAGACCTCTAGAGGAAGAGGAGAGCGGATTTCAAGAAATCTCTGGTTTTGACCAATCGTTCTATGAAACTCCCAGACGAATGATGACCCCTAAAAATATCTGGGAGGCCAGTAAAAAGACATCACGTGAAATTGGAAAATGGTTAAATCTACCATGAAAGCAGAACAGATCTTACAGCGACTGTATTACGATCCCAAGACAGGGTATGGGGGAGTCCAGGCGTTGTATCGTCAAGTGCGTCAATTAGGACACAAGATTACCCTGTCTCAAATTCGAGAATGGGTGAAAGCTCAAGATACCTATACCTTGCATAAACCGATACGGAGGAAATTCAAGCGACGACAAACACGAGTGACGGATATGGATGAACAATGGCAATTAGATTTAGCCGATGTCTCCAGCTTGAAACAAGACAATAATGGGTATACGTTTTTATTATGTGCCATTGACGTGCTGTCTAAATATGCCTGGGTCGTGCCTTTAAAACAGAAAACGGGGAAAGAAATGATACGAGGCTTACGACGGATTTTTCGAGAGGGACGTCGCCCCGTGCGCATTCAGTCCGATCAAGGAAAAGAATTTACCAATAAAGAATTTCGTCAAGCCTTCAAATCCATTCATTTCTTTACGACCCGTAATGCCGAAACCAAAGCCAGTATTGTGGAACGTTTTCAACGCACGCTGAAAGCACGCATGTGGCGGTATTTTACACGTCATAAAACACGACGGTATGTCGATGTCTTGGGGGATCTGGTGTATGGTTACAATCATACCTATCATCGCAGTATCCGGCGAGCTCCTGCTCAAGTCAATGCCAAGAATGTCTTGACCGTATGGAAAACCTTGTATGGAAAACAGAGTGCCGATACCACGAGTCGCTTGCAAGTGGGGGATCGTGTACGCATTAGTAAAGCCAAACGTACGTTTGAAAAAGGATATTTACCGAATTGGACCAAAGAACTGTTTACCATCTCTAGAAAAGTGCCCGGACGAAACGTCTATCGCATTCAAGATGATCACGGGGAAGAATTAGAAGGAACGTTTTACGAGAAGGAATTACAACAAGTGATTAAAGACGATGATGTCTATGAAGTGGAAGAAATCTTAGGGTATAAAAAGCGGCGTGTGGGAAAAAAAGTCATTTCAGAAGTCAAAGTGCGTTGGAAAGGATATCCTCCCAGTTTTGATTCATGGATTCCGCAAGCGGATCTCATTCGGCCATGACCAACCAGTGGACTTTCTTGGGTGAAAAAGTCCCTCGAGCAGAAATTGTGTATTTTGCACAATTATTCCTGTGTTTAACCATCATTATCACCTCGGTCGTCATGTTAGCCTTAGGCGATCCCAATCGCGATTTTTGGATGGTGACCTTAAGTTCTCTCGTAGGCTACGTCATGCCTAGTCCACAAATGACGTTAGCGAGCCCGAGTATAAAACAGGAACGATCTTCTTCAGATTCATCAGTTCACCATGGCTAACACACAGTACGCCTGGAAACAAGAGGGAAAGAAAACGGCATGGTTTGCGGATAAGCAGATGTGTTTGATGCATTGTAAACAACACAAAACGTCCACGCATCCTGTGTACTTGTACAAACGTATACTGATACCTCACGGATGGTCAGCCTTTATCATGAAGACCAAGTATCAAGAGTTTCGCTGGAAAGTCAAAGCCTTCTGGGGATTGATGGGACGACAAGACGAATCCGATTGGACCTTAAATGAGAGTCCTTGGTTTGACCATTCCGAGGACTGTCTCCGACATTTTAAAGACATGATCAATGAAGGTTATGATGTAGCCGATTGCTGGGGAACCCGACACTATCTGGTGATGCGACGACGCTTAGTCCCGAGACGAACCCTGACGTTACCAGACTCGGATGCGTTGATGTGGGGTGGTGGTGGCCGCGATCAAGAAGAATGAATTGAATGTATTGTCATGTTGTATGTTGTTTCAAATAAAAAATTGTGAAAAAACAAAACGGTGTTGTGTATAAATAGAGAAGGAAACAGAGACAGGGTCTCATTTAAGACATCATGGCTGGAGGAGAAGGGTTTTACATGACTCTGTTGAGTGATGGGTCGATGGAATCGTTTCCGACGAATACGACGGCTCAATTTAAAACGTTATTGCCACACACCATGGACTTAACGGATGGAGCATGGGAAGTCGGATTGACCGAAATGATGTACTCGGCCAACTTACAAAACGTATCGGATAGCGAGGCTTATGTGGACGTTCTCATTCCAGATCCGTATACGAAACATGTCCAAGATCCCAACACTTATAAATGGGAAAGATTTAAGACAGAGAATATGGGTAAAGTCACGATGGCCAGGTGTGAGGTGGTGGTCCCCTGGGATCTGACGCCATGGTCCCATCTCTTTGCGGGAGGGGATAGTTTATTTCCCTTCGATATCATTCGCATTCACTTCCGACCCGGAGCTTATACACAACCTTTGGCGTTAATCAATGAAATCAACGCAGCCTTAAGGAGAACCCTGTGGAAAGTATGGAGTGAGTTAGGGAATCCTAACGACGAGGGGAACAACCAGATCTTAGTGTATCACCCCGAGTACGATCGTGTCGAGTATCAGTTTAATGGGAAAGCACTGAGAACCACCCCCATGTGCATTCGTTTCCCTACACCCTTAGCGTACAAGCTAGGTCTGGATAGTGACAAAATGATCCTGGGCGATGAAACCATGACGAAATGGATCAACGTGAATTACTTGGGGAACACGACCATGGATGTCTACGACAATCTGAAAGCCATGTATGTGTATTGTGACATTGTGGATCCTCAAGTGGTGGGCACCAACAAATTGAAATTATTGAGAGTCGTCCCCTGTACGGGTCAATACGACGATCGACAACAAGCCCGTTGGGAACCGATTCGAGCCGAATATTTGAAACTGAGTAAGAAATATTTCGATACCATTGAGGTACACATCATGAATTCTTTAGGGCGTCCTATGGGGTTTTTAAATGGGCGCTCCTTAGTCAAACTTCATTTCCGCAAAGTGTATTGAAAGATGAAGTACCATCGAGGAGTCAGACGCCAGAAAGGACACGGAATCTGGTTTCTCATTCCGTGGATTGCCAATGCCATTGTGGGTCAAGCGGGCCAAGGAAAGAAGAGAAAGAGACGGCGTAAAAAGTATAAAAAGCGGGTGTAACCCCTAACGAAGTTCATTTACATCAAGATGCACTACCATAAAGGTTTAATACGGCAGCAGGGTCACGGGCTTGGAGCCCTGCTGGGAATAGCCAGCAAAGTGGCGGGTCCCCTGATCAGTGGATTATTAGGTGGAGCCCCCGCACAACAACAACAACAGCGTCCTGTCTATCAAGAGAGATATTATGATTACGACCGCCCTTATCGCTCTTATCGGAGGAGACGACGTAGAAGTCATCCAACAGAAGAATATGATCCAGAATCTGAAAAGCAGAAGGGAAAAGGATTTTTCACCGATTTACTCAAATCGGGGGCTAAAAGTGCCTTAAAGGCTGCTGCTAAAACAGGGATGGATGTGTTAGATAATAAACGATCACTCAAAGACGCTCTCAAGACACACGGTGCCCAAGCCCTGAAAGAGACAGCCGGGTATGCCCGTAGGCGAAGATCTCGAAAAGCCCCATCCAAACGAGGAAGAAAAGCACGCACAGGAATACTCAGGAAGCCTGGAACCACGACCCTCAAAAGAAAACAGGTGGGAAAACAGGTGGGAATACAGGAAGGAAAAGGATTTGTTAAAAGAAAACAACGTATCTTAGCTCGGGGAGGGCCTCATAAGAGACCTAGGAAGCAACCTAGGAAGCGATCTAGGAAGGGAGGTAGGAAGCTAGTGAAAAGGGGTAAGCCAAAACGCTCTCTGGATATTTTCGACTGAGAACCCTATAAAAAGGGAGTGAGAAGGAGACCAGAACACATTTGATCCCAGTTCACGCTGAGTAACACATCGTTCCAATATGATGCACCGAGAATCTTGCGCTTGTGGTACCAGCAGTTTAGAACTGTTTAAAGTGCCCCCGACCAACGTCACTTTAGAAGATTCGAAATGGATGGAATATTACCCCATTTCCAGTACCCTCAACTCGGATACGGCTCCGATTGAATTTGAAATCAAAGGACAAGGAGATGAATATCTGGATTTATCCCAAACTTATCTCCAGATGGTCTGTAAATTCACGAAAGCCAATGGAACGAATCTCACAGGAGGCCATTCGACCTCCACCCCCGTGAATAACATTCTCCATTCCTTGTTCAGTGAAATTGATGTCAGTCTCAATGGAAAAGTCATTACCCCGGGGACGGATACTTATCCCTACAAAGCGTATCTGGAGAAATTGTTGTCTTATGCACCAAAGACTCTGGAAACCCAGATGAGAGCCTGTAGCTTGTGGGAAAAAGATACTGCAGGACATATGGATGAGGTCAAATTAGAAGATCTGGCTCAAACTCCTGTGGAATTTCCAGTAGTGAATAACAAAATCAGCATCGCGGCCGTCATTCCGACTCCCGAGTATCCGGATGATTCCAAGAATGTAGGGTTGAGAAAACGTCACGAGAAGATTACAGACAGTAAGGAGATCGTGTTGATGGATCGATTACATCTGGATTTGTTTGAGCAAGAGAAATGTCTCCCTAATGGCTTGGATGTCCGTCTCCGATTCAATCGCGCTCGACCCCAGTTCTACATGATGACCGCTGCCGGGAGTAGTGGGAAAGTGGCCATTCAAAGTATGATCTTGTGGGTGAGGAAAGTCAAACCTGTGCCGAGTATCATTAATCTCATCAATCAGCAACTGAGTACTCAAACGGCGAAATATCCATTGAGACGAGTGGAAGTGAAAACCTTCACCATTCCTAGTGGCACCCAATCTAAAATCACCGATCATCTGTTTCAAGGACAGATGCCTAAACTGATCGTGTTGGGCTTTGTGGACAATGCGGCTTTTAATGGGGATAATACCAGAAACCCCTTTCATTTCCAAAATGAGAGAGTCAAGAAATTAGAAATCAGTATCAATGGAGAAATGATGGAAACCCGACCTTTGGAACCTAATTTCACCGACGATCAGTACCTGAGATCGTATTTGAGTCTGTACAAAGGTTTGGGAAAATTAGGTCAGGACTGGGCTCCGGACATTACCCTAGAAGAGTATAAAAACGGTTACACCCTCTGGTGTGTGGATTTCACGAAAGATCAAGAAGCCCAGACGGATAAATTTCATCTCATACAGACGGGGAACTTGAGAGTGGAAGTGCAATTTGCCGCCAACGTAGCCAGGACCTTAAACTGTGTGGTGTATGCCGTGTTCGACAATCTGCTAGAAATCAACAAACAACGAGAAGTCAGCATCGATTACTAAGAGAGAGATGGATACTCAGCAATTGAGAGATGTTTTACAACGAGATTTAGGACCGGCGTTTGCAGGTGTGTATCCTCGAGATGTCATACCTGAGCTGTTACCTCATCACAAAGCCATCGTGGTGAATACAGACCCTCACGATCGCCCTGGAGCGCATTGGGTCTGTTTGTATTTGAGTAGCCCTACCGTCGAATATTTTGATTCTTACGGATTACCCCCCAGCCATAAAGACATCCAAGACTTTATTCAACGCCACGGAGAGACTTGGATTCATAACACCCATTGTTATCAAGATTTGAATACGGATGTCTGTGGACAATACTGTGTGTATTTTTTACATCAACGCCATCGCCATAGAAGCACCGTACGAGAATGGTTACTTCCCTGGAAAGGCACGGCCTTACAACGCGATCGTTTTGTGGCGGATTGGTTTAAAGAGACCTTCCGTAAACCGAGAACCCATCAAGGACAAACTTGTCAATGTCAAAGACTGAATGTATTGTAAACTATGTTATTGTTATTGTTTATAGTTGGAGTTTAATAAAACGTTGGAAAAAAAAAATTCTTGTCATTGTAATCAACCATGTCTTTTCAAAAAGAATGGGTAGCCCTGAAAAGGGCTGTTTTCTTTCTCTCTCTCTGTTCTTGGTCTTTTCTCTTCTTCTTCTCTCTTCTCCTTCTTCTCCTTCTTTTCTTCTCTTCTCCTTCTCTTCTTTTCTTCTCGGTCCCCCTCACTGTCTGTTCTTCTTCTTCTTTCTTCTCTTCTTTTTCTGCTCCTCCGGGGGTTGCTCGTGGTCAAACACAAAAACGGGCAACCACCCGTGTTTAAAAAACAATCTCCCCGGAGGCCGTTGCACCACTTCTAACTCTGCGTCCCAGTTTTCCTCAGGCGGGGGCAGATCCTGGCTCATGGGCGGTGGGGGAAGAGCCTCCCGTGAGGCCGGCGGGGCAATCTCTTGCTCCCAATCCTCCTCCCATTTGATACAATAATCATTCACTGTAGGGTCTGGTCCTACTCTGCGGCTCATGGTTCTGGTTCCTTTAAAAAATCGGAATGCCCGATTTTGACGTTGCGCTCGGTGTAAAAAGGCGAGAGCGCGGACGTCCTCGAAAACATCCCCTAACTCAGATGGCTGACGTCATGTTGATGACTCATCAAAAAACACTATATACATAGGTCACTTGTTACCATTTTTCTCAATCATGTCGTTTGAACGGTACGCGGACGATGAGAAAGATGTACTAGTGTGTGGGTATTGCCGAGGACCTTGGAGCACTTGTGGCTGTTTTCATTATAAAAAAGAAAACATCCTGGCCAAACAGAAGTGGATAGAGAGATTGGCAGAGCTGACGTATTATCCCTTTGTCTATAAATGTTGTGGTCACACTAGAGAACCCTGGCTAGAGTGTAAGTGTCCGCAGCATTGTACCATCACCCCTGAAGAAGAAATAGCACATAAGGACTGTACCTGTGAGATCTGTCAGGAGTTTAGAGAGCGCTGGACTCAGAGAAAGTTTGATCCCCGGCTGTTTCAACATTGTCCTTACAGTCAAGAACCCTGGTCAACGTGTACCTGTGAGACCTGTCAACCACCATGGCGGTGACGGATCTACGAGGAGATGTATTATCTCTACCTTGGGTGGATGCTATTGTACAACAATGTAACTGTTTAACGGTGAAACCTCATGGATTAAGTCAACGTATTGCCGACCGATTTCCTTGGGCTAATCTGTATGCGACCCGACAACCTTTAGGACGGAGAAATTTAGCTATAGCAGCGGATCGAGGAATACCGGGTACTGTGTGTATTATGCCTCATTCTACTCATCCTGATGTGATCTGTTTGTTAGCGCAATGGGATTACGGGAGAGGCACTCAACGCTTACCCCTGTATGCCGATACCCCCGAACAACGTGAACTTTGGTTTCAACAATGTTTACAGGAATTAGGCACTTTGTCTTACCAGACTTTAGCGTTTCCTTATCGTATTGGATGTGGATTAGCCGGAGGCAATTGGGCTCATTATAGACAATGGATTTGTGACTTTGCTTATCAGTATCATAAACATGTTTACATTGTCAAGAAAATGTAACTTTATTATAGCTTTATTCTAGCTATTACTTGTGTTAATAAAAACTTTTTTAAAACAAACTTGTGTGTTTCTTGATTTTTGCCATAAAAAGTGTCTTTTCAAAAAAGTTGGTGGCCCTGAAAAGGGCCGTTTGGTCCTAAGGACCGACTTTTCATTCCCTGCTTCCGGTAAACCGACATAACGGGCACCGTCCCCGGGTGTGTCGCCGCTCCTGTAACTCTTCCACGCACGAGCAGCAAGCTGGGCGCTGCCCACATCCCCTACACGTAATTCCAGAGTGTACCCTGTCTTGCCAGCAGACAGGACACTTAAACCAGATGGGAACCGCCCTATCTGCCCAGCCAGGGACAGTCATAGGGTGGTTCCTCGGGGGATGAGTTGCCACCGGTGCGTGGGTTGGTCTCGGTGGCGGAGTCCTCCCTGCAAACCGGATGGTAGGTGGTGGGGGTCTTGCAGGGGCTGCTGGTCTCGGTGGTGATGCTGTGTCTGCCACCAACAGCGACGGACTCTGACGTGGGCTGGGAGGTGGTGCGGGGGACGGTGACCTCGGTGAATACTCCACCGGTGACGCTGGTGAGTCGCTCATCGGCACCGGGCTGTATTCCACTGGTGCCGATGGGATCGCTGGTGGTGGTGTTGTAGGCGTCGCCGGGGAGTAAGGTGGTGGTGGTGAGGGTGGCTGTGGGGCCCGTCGGCGCGGTCTCGTGGCCGTGGAGATTCGAGCGGTGCGGCGGCGGGGTGCCCTCCCTTCATACTCTGCCCGCACCCGGCAGATGATCTCACGGACCCCACTCTGGTCGAAAGGGGAGAAGGTGCTCAGGTCGTTCTCAGAACGCACGACCCAATTCTCCCCTACCCGTTCCTCAGCCACCACTACCAGCCGGTACCGAAAGCCAGGCAAGGTCTGGAAATTGTAGAGCGGGTCTCTTCTTGTAGCCATTCTTCTTTCTTCTTTAAAATCCTTCAAAAATCTTCTACAACTGTGCTGGATCACCAGTGAAGCGAACTGGCGAGTGCACCGGTATATATCGGGAAAGCGCGGACCTCCTCGAAAACATCCCTCGCTTCGGAGACGAAGCCAAGATGGTGGCCGTCAAAATGGCGGATTTGTGCTTTCGAGTAGAGAGTTTTTTCTCATTGTCTTTTTCTAGACATTCGATATCTGTGCATGGTAGATTTAATCTGATAGATTCTGAGACGGCGAATGCGTTAAACTTATTTTTATTTTGCTACGTCGCATAGTTTTCAAAGAAACAGCGGTTAAAGAGGTCGAGTCGAGGTTCAATGTTTCTTCACCGCCTCTTTAAAAATTTATTTCTCGACCATGTACATCCCTAAAAACATCTCATAAGGTCTATTCGATAGAAAACACCTTATTTGATTCGATTTTTACTCTACCTTTAGGATTTTCTGGATTCCTCAACAAATAAACCCTTCTCTGAGAGACTCAACCAAACACAGCTTTCGTGTAAACAATTTTATTCATGTCACATATTTCAAATACATAACTCCCACACACAACACCAATGCACATGTCTTTTTAAAATAGGGTCCAACATTTTTTCCATTTCTCGAATCCTGCGTTGAAATCGATAGCGATCAGCGGCTACAGTCATCCAGATACTTGTCCGGTCTTCTTCGGGTAACAGATACACTTCATTATGATCCAGATTAAAAGTCACACGTTTAACTTGACGTACATCTCTCGAAGACATCGTAGTCTGATTTTCTCGATTTCTGCTCTGTCTGTGGGTCGCATTCGTTTCAATTCCCGGCCCATTAAATGAATCAATACTAAGGCTTGCGGGGTGATCCGGTTCTCGATCAAATACTGACAGAGACATGGATAGTCCTTTAAGCTGATGGGAAATAATTCTTCTCGCATATAGTGTAACACAAATTCAATCTGCCCAGAATGAATGTCTGTGAGATAATCCAATACATAAACTATCGCTTTCTCTGTGATGTGGTCACTGCTGGCCATCCTCCGGGAATAAATGAAATGAATTAAGTTCTTCACACTTTATGTATACTTCTCGAAGCCAGTCCTTGGTGATACTTTCAATCTCGGCGGTTTTTTCAGGCATGCGTTTCTTGAATTCCTCCCCCACGACATAAATTAACATCAATCCCGCATCGTTATAGAGATTGATGTACACATGGTTCCGTAGATCTGTATATTCGTCCAGAGTCATTGGAAACACCCCCGCTATCAGAAAATTTTTAACGAATTGAAACACCGTATCGTCTTGCATTTTCTCCACCCATTCTAATGCATGGTTATGCGCTTTTTCTGCGATGTTGTCACTGCTGGCCATCCTCCAGGAATAAAGGAAAAGAAAACGGTTAGGTTTTTTTATACACCTTTTCCAACCAGTGATCGGTAATCGCTACAATCGCCCCAGTCTTCTCAGGTTCCCGTCGTCTAAATTCTTGGTCCATGGTATAAATCATGATCAATCCAGACTCTCTGTTCAGGTTGTCGGCTATATGCTTGCAAACGCTGGAATATTCATATAAGGTCATAGGAAATTCCCAAAAGATCAACAACTTCATGGCGAATTTATATCTCAACGGCTGTTTTTCTTTCCAGTCCTTGATACACTGTAATGCAGCGCTACGAGCGTTGTTCACCGATTCTTTGTAGTCCTTGAAATACTGTAATACAGCGGTAAGAACGTTGTTGGTCAATTCAGCCATGATGATCAAAATGAAAAAATTCTAAAACGTTCTTGTTTTATAACAGGGCAGCCATTCCTTTCATACGAATCAGTTCCACGAATCCTTTTTGTAGACAATCGCGTAAGATCCAATCAATGTCACTCATCTGGTCTGGAAGATTCTGTTTCAATTCCTCAGCATACAAATAAATCATGAGTAAACGTCCCGTATTGGTATTCTCCGCTAATGAATCAGCAATCCGTTGAAAACTATGTACATTTCTGACCTCCGGTGACATCTGTTGTACAAATTGACGAGCATTTTGAATGTGAGGATTATGTAAGGCCACGTTCATACATTGTAGTACATAACTATATCCATTTATTCTCGTAGTAGCACTGCCCCCCATAGTAAATAACGAACGTTCAGAAAACACCTGTATTTATAGGTAAAGGTTATGCATCACGTGATCAAACACCTGCACCACGTGATCAAGCACCTGTACGTCAGCTGGTTTTTCTACAGTCATTCTTGTCTGACCTTCAGTCATGGATACACGGAGAATTTTAAGAGCGAGACGCCGCGGCCAGGGAATACAACCAGTGGAGAATTTAACCATAGTAGAAGATTATGTAGACGAGATGGAGATCTGGGACAATTTAGTACAGAGATGTCGCCATCGATTACGCTGGGGGCGATCTAAAAATTGGTGTTTTGACTATGTATTGCAGTCACATGAAACAGTGGAGGATATTTACCTGCGTTTAAGCGACATGTACCTGAAAAATTCCCCCCTCATACAGTACATGATTTACCAGTTTTACACGTTATTGAACAGCACTCAAAAAGTATCGGGATTTATTCGACTGGAGAAACCACGTTACCGGAGAAGTGTATGGGTATTGTTTTGGGATGCACACTGGATGTGGGAAACCGTCGAAGAGATACGTTTCCCCGGGAGAAGAGCTCGACAATTAGTACAACACATTATATCCGAAGATCATGACTTACACGTGTATATAGAAGAACCTGCGTATGAAGCCGGCCATTTTTAAAAATAAAAACTTCATGCACAGCCCTTTTTAGGGCTACTTTAAACACCAATATAAGTTCCATTCCACTAAAGTCAATGTGTACCAATGTGCACTAGCACGCGCTGGTCGCGAGAAACCGGCTTTTCAAGTTCAATTAGTGCACTAGCACGCGCTGGTCGCGCGATGTTCTAGCTGAAACCGGTTTTTCCAGAAAAAGATGATGCAACCACGTGCTCCCCACGTGCCCCTCACGAGACAGAATAGTCTAGACATTTTGCTGGCTATAAAAGCGGAGCCCCAGTGTCAGTCCTCATTCGATCTTCAATCACCTTCCAGAAGACATGGCTCAGAAACAACTAGAATTTGTGGACAAAGCTCAGAAGAAAATAGATCAGCTGGTACAGAAGCAGATGGGACCACAGAAAGACTACATTGAACTGAAGAAAGCTAAGAGTGACGATCAGAAGACTGAACTGGGGAAGACCTCGAACTTCTTGCTCACGTCTCCAGACTACGTTGCTCAAAGAAGAAGAGAAGAGAAGAAGATGGCCCAGACCTCGAACCAGACCACGAGGTTCAATCTCACGCCTTCAGACCACGTTGCTCGACAAGAGAAGATGGCCCAGACCTCGGATTACCTCCCTAGCCAGAATCCGGCAGACCCCGGCTTGGGATTTTTTTTCCCGGACATCCCAGAGTCACAAGATGTCACGGGATTGGAACTGGGTCTCTACAACGCTCAGAATGAGCCTCCGACCATGAACAAAGAAGACTTTGCGATCATTACCACGACACTAGACGGGATCGTTAACCGCATTAATGTGCTGAGTAATGAGATTGGAAATCATACCACAATCCTACTGAAGAAGCTGGAAGAGCTGACTTCTAAAAAACCTAGGAAGGAATACACTCCAGATTACACTGCTAACCCGTGCTACACGTGTGGAGAAACAGGACATTGGTCGCCGGATTGCCCACAGAAAACAGATTATCCGCAGACCAGTAAGAAATCGAGGTCAGCAGATTCTCAACAGACCAGCAAGAAAACCAAACAAAAGGATCCTTGCTTCAAATGCGGAAAAATAGGACACTGGATTAGTGAGTGTCCAGAAGAACAACTGGAAATAGATGCGATGATTGGACCCGTACCTGGCTCAAAATCCCCTGTGAAGAGAGAATACACACCGTTAGAGATGTGGAATCCACCCGCACCTACTGAAGAACGGCCAAAAAAGAAGAAGAAACTCAGCAGAAAGTAATGGACTGTGCTTGAACTGTTATGCTTATTGAACTGTTTTTTATGCTTATTGAACTGTTTTTATGCTTATTGAACTGTTTTGCATTGTTCTATGCTTGTACCATTGTTCTTTAATAAACATGTCAACTTAAAACCTTGTGTTATTCTTTTAGATTTAATACACTGTTATTCTTTTAGATTTAATACACAGGATTTCACTGGATTTTATACCGATTTTCAGAAAAATAGCAGGAACTCATTCCAGGAACTCAAAGCGAAAGTACCGCATCATAGACCAGCGGTCATAGGCCACCCTATTCACCCGCTCTACAACCCCTGCTTGGGGTTGACCCCGTCCTAGTGCACTCCGTTGACCCCGACACCGCTTGACCAATCAAAAACGCCCTTACTTGACCTCATGTGCATAAAAAGTGCACTCAGTTGACCTCCCTATCGGGAGGCCTTATACTACTTCCATGTTTTGGTTCCAGATGACAAAACTTGTAACAACGTTGTTTGTAAAACTCATTATTAAAGCTGTGCTTTAAACGAACTTGGCATTAATTCCACATTTGGTATCGTACTTATACTCCAACTGCCCTTTCAAAACATGAAATTGTTTAAAATCATGCTTCAGTTTTAGACACATTTAATATCCCAGTCAATGGGATGGATAAATATGAGTTACTGTACCTATACTGGATTCCTAAACTTCACAAAAACCTTTGCAAAGAAATATACATTGCTGGATCGAGTACCGGTAAATGTTCTACCAAGCCCCTATCTTTGCTCCTCATGAAAATATTAACAGCTGTGAAAGAGAAACTTCAAACGTACTGTGCCACAACATAAGCCTGAAGTGGCATAAATCAAATGTGGAATCTAAAAAAAAATCTAAAGAACTTTTAGGAAATTTGAAATCGCAACGTAAATCAACATCAAAACGTGTGACTTTTCAATACTTAACACGACCATCCCCCACGATGAATTAAAGACTAGACTTGCTGACACCATAGACAGTTGCTTCTTCAACAAAAATGGAGAAAGGAAATATTCGTATCTAGTGATCAGTCATCCAACAACTTACGTTGTGAAACACCACTCTGATTCCACGCACAAGTACTCTGAAGTTAAAATAAAAATTATGCTGGAATTCATCGTTGACATTATCTTGTAGTCTGTGGTGACCAGGTCTTCCAACAGTCTGTTGGAAAACCCATGGGCACGAATTGTGCTCCTTTATTAGCTGACCTGTTTTTGTATTCATATGAAGCAGAGTTTATTCAAAAGCTTCTCCACGAGAAGAACAAATCTCTTGTTGTGGCCTTCAAATCTACATTTAGATATATCAACGACGTTTTGTTTATTAACAATAATACCTTTCATATGTCGATTCGATATGAACCTTAACAGACATGAAAGATTTTTTTTAAGGCAGATAAATTCCATATATTTTCTAAATGTGAAAATTACCGTACACACATGCAAAAAGGTATGTTGTCAGTCAACAAGTCTATAGCATTTCTTTAACCTTAATTGATGACTACAAATTAATATGGTTACTTAACTGTGAAGATGTTGCTTTCCTGCTCTCTATATGTCAATTGATAAATGGGGTGATATAACTTTTCGCCACTAAACTGTAACACATAAAACAGATGTGTTAAATTCATACGATGTAGAAAATTTGTCAGCTAATCCAAAGCATTATATATATTTATATATGCACTAAGTTCCAACAACATCTGATACCTAAAAGTGTCGGATCCACAACATGGATACAAGGTCAAATACAAAAAAGTATACAAAGCACTACAATGACCAACGACACGAACAACCAGATTGTCAAAATGTCGGGACGTTCTTCAGGACAAACGAAAAGAATTACATAATGTGCCCAATCTTAACAGAGAATAATACCAAAAAACCTACATATAAATACATCTAGCACTACAACTACACTAATCTACAAACGTATTTACAACGCAGACTACATGTCTTTTTTTCTTTTTTTTTGGGGGGGGGGGGTTGGTTTAGGCTTGCCAATCAATGTTAAAAGCGGAGCGAATTAAGACATGCCTAATTCGTCCAAAGAGATGATCCAAAATAAGCTGCAATAATATAGCCCTCCGATTTTTTTTTGGGGGGGGGGTGGGGTGGGGGGAGGGCTACAACTCCTTAGGATCTCCGTAATTGTGCAAATGCGGGAGTGATTCACTCCCGCAACATTTTCGATCATTCTAAACATTTGCTGACTTTCTTTACGTAAATAAAAGGATATTCTATGTTTCTTGGCCAATATATAAATTTACAACCCGCAATTTACGATTTGTGAGGCTCTATTATACCATTTTCAACAATTTCGATATATTCCAATTTCTTGATTCATATTTGTGCGCCATGTTTAATGTACTTAAGTTTCTAGTCTGGCACATGCCTGACCCAATGTAGAGTAGCGGAAGGTGGGTCAGGCACGCGCCAGACTATGAAGTTTCAACTTCCGATGCCAAGTTATTTGCATATGCCATATAAGGTAGTCATTTACATCAATGGACGAGTACGGTGGCGAAAGCTATTTTTCGGTATTAAAAGTTTTAGATTTTAAGTTGAAAAAAGGAACAGCAGAGTGTAAATTATTTCTGCAACATATGATTTCCCTTTCTTTGTCGGAGTGGCTCGAATAACTACATTTTCGCGCAGATTGTCAATGTTTAGGTTTTTCAGTAGATCCACCTATGAGATCTCACGATAACAAGCATGCCGGAGCAGACGAAGAAGTTTGCATGCTGTACATGATGTTTAATGAAAAACACCTTTATTAGACATGTCCGAGCTCAAAGTTGGTACTCCTTTTGGTATAAACAACATTTGGGACAAATACACGGAGCTTATTATCGGTTATTCATAAAATTATTTTTTTTACATCATTACGGAGATCCCATGGAATTATAGCCCTATCCCGAAAACGTCAGAATAAAAAAAAAATTGGATAGGGCTACATTATTGCAGATAATCCAAAATGTACGAAGTAATGTAAATAGACTTAATTAATCTCAAGTGGAACTACTTAACCATATTACGTTGACAAATAGTAAAGCTAAGTCGTACCCAAAGGGATTCTATTTTAATTATGCATTAAGAATAAATAAATGATAAAAGATAATGATAAGAAATATTAATACAAAAATTAATAATAAAAATAATATATGTATATGAGTGTACAATATAAACAAAAGTATGAAATAAGAAATGATTTGAAAGAAAAATGATATTAATAACAAGTTTGAATAAGTAAACAAAGTGGATCAACTCAAAACAAAAACAAAGAATAAGCAGCCTAGGAAATTGAATCAACATCAGACATTCCCGTACTGATCATGTTTAGGGGAGACGTGTAAAAAACAGAGAATCCCGGAAACTGATAAATGGGTTTTATATGTAAGCAATCGGTTATGAAGGTCATATTAAGGTAGGTAAATACTATTAGAAATTTCTGTCAATCAAATTTTTTTTTCATTTAAATAACTTTAACAACTCATAAACTAACTAAAACACCCATATTAGACATACCTTTGCGGGTTTATTTTTATACTATGTGCTACAGAGCACATATACCCCCAAATGCCAAAGCCAAATTTTAACACAAGAATGCATGATCTCATGTTTTATTAAAAATATGCACCAAAGCACATCATATTAAGCTATAATATATAAAAACCAATAGCTATTCATTTACTGAGAGAATTTTTAAAGATATTCAATTGAAAACATACACAATTGCTGTTTAATCTGCTCACATCCTTCAGAAAAAAAATCACAGAATATCGCAATTTTGAAAAATTCTCAAAATCTAAATTGTTTACACGCCAGTTTTTCTTTAAAAATATGTAGCATTATATCTAAGGTTAACAAAAAAACATATTTTACCATAGTTGACCAGAGATATTTCGCAAAATGGTCTCTTAAGTACGTAAACCCCCATTTTTAAATTTAAGTTTTACAATTATTCTTTGCACACTTTGAAAATAGTAAATTGTAACAGCAAATACAGTCTTAAAATCAAGATTAACAGAATATGAATATATATATATATATATATATATATATATATATATATATATATATATATAACATACTGAAAATTGTGTCCTACCAGACAATTAGAACACAAGAGGGGGGGGGGGCTCCCCCACCCCTTCCTTTTTCTCACAATTTTTTTGGTGTGTGTGTTATTCTTTTTTTGTTTGGCTATCAATCATATCATACATAAAAATACCTACATGTTATCTCATACTTATAGAAAAAATAATATAGTGTAACATATGTGTAGATTCTAGCAACTACAGCTCATGTACAAATAATTTTGTTTCTTGAAAGTACTTGTGAAGAAGAGTTCAAATATTCAACAGCTTTGCTGATGATTTTCTGAGGATTTATAATTCTGGGTTTCTTTGAACCAAACACAAACTCACTAAAAACAGTTTGAATTCTACTGTGAGGGTCACGCCTATGTATGATTTTTAACTTGTTCAGGCTTAGATTGCAAGCTATGAGCCTTTTAGAGATCAATGTAGATATTACATTGCTTTGTACTATTGGAACTAGTGCGGACTTGATACTATAATAATTCATGGTAAATATATCTAAGATTCACATTTGAATGCTGAATTTGACTCGTACAGTTTTCGTAAACTACAAACATCGGACAAAGAAGTTATAACTGGAACTTTCTAGTCGGTGTTTAAAATTTAAAACCGGATACGTAAAAGCACGGACTTTCCTTAAAAGGGGGAGGGGGATGAATTGAAAAAATGGTCATAGTACCACTGTTAGGGACACGATCAAACGAGTAGGTCTAGATGAAGCTTAAAATCTAGTAAGGGTTTAGCCCGTATTCATCCTGGTGAAGTCAGTAGGTCTGTTGATGCCATGCGGTTCGAATGACTTCAACCTGTGCATCCAGAATTTTTCCTTCTGCTTTCTTTCAGTATCTGACCAACTTGGGTCATGATCAATAACCACTACTGTCTTGTCCTCCCATCGGTGGTTATTGCCATTGAAATGTGTCGCTACTGGCAAATCTTTATTGGTTCTAATAGAGGACCGGTGGTTGACCCGTCTGCGAAGGTCTGTTGTTTCTCCTATGCACTGCTTCTGACAGACATCGCAACTGATGAGATGGATGTAGTTATTGGTTTTGCAGGAAAAGTTTCCCAATATTTTATAACTGCGACCTGTGACAGGACTGCTTAAACCCTCAGTTTCTTAGCTATATTTGCATAATTGACATCTGAGGTCTGAACATGTTTCGAAACCTCCATTGGGTAAAGGGTTATCAAGTTTAATCCTCACTATCATGTCTTCAGATTTCTGGGGCGTCTGAAGGATGCCATCGGTGGTTCCTTAAAAAACCAGCCATTCGTTTGTTGGCATGCAGAATGGGCAGGTGTTTTTTTTTCTTCAGAATACCATTGATGTTACGTAGTGACCAATGGAACCCTGTCATTCTGAGGTTTTCCTTTACACTGGAGGAGGGACTGTCCGTCCTGTCGTGATATCTCATCAATCGCGGACTGTACTTTGCAAGGATCATATCCTCTGTTAGTGATATGAGTTTTGAGGATTGCTCCTTGTTCTTGGAAAGTAGTAGGAGTAGAGCAGATGCGGCGGATGCGCGTAGCTAAACTGTTAGGCACACGTTTGAAAGTGTAGGGTGGATGACAACTAGATAGCATAAGGTACAAATGACAGTCAGTTGGTTTAATGCAAGGTGAAGATAACGAACAGTGATCAATCTCATAACTCCTACAAGCAATACAAAATAGATAGTTGGGCAAACACCGACCCCTGGACACACCAGAGTTGGGATCAGGTGCCTAGGAGGAGAAAGCATCCCCTGTTGACCGGTCACACCCGCCGTGAGCCCCATATCCTGATCAGGTAAACGGAGTTATCCCCAGTCAAATCAGTGTGCCAAGAACGGCTTAACAATCGGTATGAAACACGTCAGACAGCATTTGACCCAATGCGAGGTTGTATTGACGAACTAGATCGTTATAACGACCATAGAATTTGCGAAATGCTGACTTCAATCGAGACTGTTGAAATCCCTGTACCATCAACTTGTTTGTCAGTAGCTTACCTCGATTTAAAAACTGACTATACCCAGAACAAGCTCTTGCATATCGAATCAGTTGAGATATATAAACACCATATGCAGGTGATAATGGAATATTGCTACATAAATGTGGGAAGTTGACGATGGAGAAGCTGAAATCATCCCGTTTGTCATACTGTTGAGTTGTTAGTTTGCCGTTAATGTCTACTTTCAATAAAATATCTAAGTATGAAGCAGAAGTGGACGACTCTGTGGTGTCCTTTATTTCGAGCTCACAGGGATATATCAAATCGACATATGAATGAAAGCTATCATTGTTAATAGACAAAACGTCATCGATATATCTAAATGTTGAATTGAAGGTCACAGCGAGAGATTTTTTCTTCTTACGTAGAAGTTTTTGAATAAATTCTGCTTCATATGAATATAAAAACAGGTCAACTAACAAAGGAGCACAATTTGTGCCCATGGGAATTCCAACAGACCTGATCACCAAAGACCACGAAGATATTGTCAATGAGGAACTCTAGCATATTTTTTATTTCAACTTCAGAGTACTTGTACGTGGAATCAGAGTGGTGTTTAACAAAGTAAGTTTTCGAATGACTGATCACTAGATATGAATATTTCCGTGGAGATTAAACTCAATTTCCTCGTTTCTAAATGTGGCTGTGGTATCCAAAAAGTGTTATTTGAGGTGGAAATTTCCACAGTAATGTTGATGGAATTATTGAAATAGTTTGCCATCTCGGTAAAATCGTTCAGGCTTTCACGACCGTCAACCAACTTCATCTCAATGCCATCTATGCTAATTAAGGGGTTTAACTGTTGAGTAATGTAGAAGTCTACGTTCCAGTCTCCCCATAAAAATGTTGGTATACCATGGTGCCATTTTTGTTCCCATAGCTGTGCCACTAATTTGCAGGTAGTGTTCACCATTGAACATGACGTTACTGAACTTGATGACATGTTGAAGAAGGTGAATGAGAGATTTGGTTGAAGGACATTTAATTACCCTATTGTTTATATATATCCAAATGAAAGGTGAAGATGGCGAACAGTGATCAATCTCTTAACCCCTATACGCAATACATGTAGATATTTGGGTAAACACGGACCCCTGGACACACCAGAGGTGAGATCAGGTGTCTAGGAGGAGTACACATCACCCGTCGACCGGTCACACCCGCTGTGAGCCCTATATTCTGATAAGGTAAACGAAGTTATCTGTAGTTAAAATCAGTGTGCCAACAACGACCTAACAATATGTATGAAACACATCAGACAGTATTTGACCCAATGATAGGTTGTATTGACGAACTACAGTAGTGTAGATCGTTATAAAGACCATATAATTTTCGAAATGCTTACTTCAATCAAGACTGTTGAAACCCCTGTACCAATAACTTGTTTGTCAGTTGCTTACCTCGATTTAAAAACTGACCGTAGGTAGAACAAGCTCTTGCGTATCGAATTTGTTGAGATATATAAACACCATATGCAGGTGATAATGGAATATTGCTACATAAATATGGGAAGTTGACGATGGAAAAGCTGAAATCATTCCGTTTGTCATACAGTTGAGTTGTCAGTTTGCTGTCAATGCCCTTCTCCAACAAAACATCCAAGTACGAAACAGAGGTGGACAACTCTGTGGTGTCTTTTATTTCGAGCTCACAGGGATATATCGAATTGACATATGAATGAAAGTTATTATTGTTAATAGACAAAACGTCATCGATATATATAAATGTTGATTGAAGGGCACAGCACGAGATTTGTTCTTCTCATGTAGAAGTTTTTGAATAAATTCTGCTTCATATGAATATAGAAACAGGTCAGCTAAAAAGGCACGATTCGTACCCATGGGAATTCCAATAGACTGTTGGAGTCTATTATTGTGACGTGCTCGTCCTTTTGAGTAACCGGTAAGATGACTCGAACATGGATCAGTGTAAGAATTGCATAAAATAGATGCATTTCTTCGCCGGAAACGCACCTGTGGATGAAGTTAAAAGGCTAGAACTGAATCCCAGTATAATGTGTTATTTAGATTTTCACCGGAGATTCAGTTTTGGTATTATTAACGTCTTATGCTCTGTAATAAATACACATGCATGTGAAAATTGATAGTATGAACATACCTTAGATACACATATGTATGATATCTTACATGTATTTGAAAGCTCGCGTTTCATATTGTAACGCACGACTGTGGCGTCATAGTTGAATTTGTGTACACATGGCAACATACTCTGATGGCGTCTATCCACATACGAGGTTCATTTACGGTTACGGAAATAACCGAGAACGATTGGGTCTAAAGGAGCTAGTGAAATGTTTTTATTTTTCTCTCCTTTTCACTAAATTGTCTATGAAAAGTTTATAAAAAGGAAAAAATGTTAGTCTTATTTTACGGTATTACGGTACTTGAATGTGTTGCTTGTGTACAAGAATTCTAGCTCTAAGAGTTGTTCCTGTCTCTCCGATATAGCTTTGTCTACATCCGCTATTTAACATATATTAAATTCTTAGAGCCACAAGACATATCCACATTTACGGTGAATTCCTTTCCGTTGAAATTGAAAGTTTGTCCCTCCTTTATATATGGACAAGTTCCACACTGGGGATCTTTGCATCTGTTGACTCGGAAATCGGATTTTCTATGAAATTTGAATGGACATAGTATTCTATGGAGCTTGTTTGGTTGTCTTTTACTGTCAATGAATTAGTAATTTCGAGAACATTTGTCATTTTTTTTATCTGATTTTAGAATATTATTAAGTTGATGAACCACAGGAGTTATATTAAGGTTTTTCGTGTTATGGGTGGTTACAAATGGTAATTTGAAATCTCTGTGGTTTCGTTGATAAGTTCTTCTCTGTTAAGCGCCTTGGCTTTCTTTATTCCATCTTTAATTATGTTTTTAGTGTAATGTTGATCTGTCAAGTAAATTTCAAGTTGATGTAAACGCTCTTCTCTTGTTTGTTCATTGTTTATGGTCATAACAACATAATTTTTATGATATAAAACGTCTGAAGATTTAAAAATTAAAATGAAAGCGCTTACGTTTTACAACGTGTTGTCATATTTTATTTCAATTTTTACCCATATATATATATATATATATATATATATATATATGTGTGTGTGTGTGTGTGTGTGTGTGTGTGTGTGTGTGTGTGTGTGTGTGTGTGTTTATCTCATACGTGTGGTGTATATTGAAAGTGAGATAAAGCATTTGCTTTATCACACGCCCGTTTGATAAAGCACCGGTCCGAACTACTTTTGACACTGTCTCCGCTTGGATGACATATTTTCTGTGTTTATGCATATCGACACATGAAATAAAACGTGTAACTTGTTATTCTGTTTATAAATGTATTTAGAATTTTTGTTATAGCAAAAATAAAATGGTGTTGCTTCCACTGACATAATGCAAGTTACCGGCCATAACAATGCCAAATCGATCTGTAACTACTCAAAAATTACGAGCAGAAAAACAAAAATATGTGCACACTATTATCATCGACATTACAGGGAATCGACCGCAACACACTCTGGTGTTGGTACCTCGACATGCTGCGGTACCAATTATTCACAAGCACAGTCTCTTTCTTCTGGAGCATATTGAATGTAACAAATCTCAACAGCTTTACTTACTAGGCTAAGCCTATTTAAAGTGCCTCAGGATTTCCTGTCGCCCTCAGATCCAAAGAAACTACGTAAATAAAATCCAAATGCACAGACACTTCTACTTTTCACTGTAAACTGTTGAACATTCTAACGCTGCATTAAAATATTACTTTCATTGATCGTTACTACACATGTTTATTTCAAAACGACGACGACATAAAACTTTTGTCAGAAGGTCGGGCCTACGTCAAAAAATAAATACTCGGTCAATAGTTGTTACTTTGTTGAAATGACAAAACCATTATTAATTATAAACTATAATCCCTTCTATAATAATTTTCATCCATGGTTTCTTTTATAAAGATGCCCTTTTGTACTGTAAGCGCACTATTTTTTTTCCGCGTAAGGTAGACAGATTAAGCACGACGTCTGAGCCACGGATTCAAAACAAATTCAATCTGCTGTTTCTACCATACTGGGGATCATCTCAAAATTAAGTGAAAAGAAGACGCATGAGATAAATAGAACATCTATAATTGCCTATTTTGATATTTGGCAGGCCTCGCGAATAAATACACCATATCAACTCGTTGCATAAACCAAATATCAAAGCACTCAAAATAGATATCCTCTTGGCACACTGATTTGACTGCGGAAAACTCTGTTTACCTGATCAGGATATGGGGCTCACGGCGGGTGTGACCGGTCAACAGGGGATGTTTACTCCTTCTAGGCACCTGATCCCACCTCTGGTGTGTCCAGGGGTCCCTGTTTGCCCAACTATCTATTTTGTATTGCTTGTAGGAGTTATGAGATTGATCACTGTTCGTTATCTTCACCTTGCATATATCCAATAATAAATGTCAAGAAACACAAAACTCGAATAACATTTCACTGTTAGCGCTCTTAGCTTTAATGCCTCTTCAGACAGATACAAAATGAAATAATATTGCTAAGTAACGTCAACATATCACGACGTAAGTAATTGTCCTTCGTGACGTCATGATAAATTACACTAATATCAGTATGATACACACAATATTAGACAATACTTGGAAATCAATTACAGAGTTCAGTTAAATGTAGTCTCAATTTTACAGTTATTTTCTATTAAGTTTAGGGTTAAACAATTTTATAAAGTATTTCTCCTTTGTAAATCTGGAAATTTCGCAGTCATTATACATTTTGTTGAAATCTCCATGACCACAATTGGCAAAATGTTCGGAACATGGCGAATTTCTGACACTTGGATCACTAATT
Source organism: Ostrea edulis (assembly GCF_947568905.1). NCBI lineage: Eukaryota > Metazoa > Mollusca > Bivalvia > Ostreida > Ostreidae > Ostrea > Ostrea edulis. The sequence continues at coordinate 92,612,732 of NC_079169.1, forward strand.
TGCTGCTTGTGGACGCGCACACGGGCGTTCAGTTTGTTGGTTTGTCCTATATAGTTTTCATTACAGGTAGGGCAGGTCATACAATATATTACGTTTTCGGATTTGCCTGTCATGTTAGAATTTTGTGTAAATTTTTGCCGCATTTAAGAATTTTTTGTCTGCCTTCCTCTACCTGATAACATGTAACGCAACGTGAATCCCCACATTTTTGCACGGATTTGGAATTTTCTGTAGTAAATCGGGCGCGCGTTAGAATTCTCTTCAGATTAGGAGCCTGTCTTCTGCTGTTTTTTATTTGAGATTCTTTTATCAGGTTTTAGAGATTTTGGGATTGTTCTAATATAGGAAAAAATCTTCTAAATATTGTGGTTGTGTGTGTTATGCTTAACTACAATTACTATTGTGCACGTATGTCAAAATGTCTTTCTCACGTGACGGTTTATCATATCATCATTTGTACCAGTGCATCTTTGATTGGCGTTATTCTTATTGCGATTTTTTCATTTCTTTGATATTACTACAAATATAGAATATTGATAAGATACATATTGTGCACATGTATGTATATAGTCATGAATGCACATGTATATTGATATGATGTGGCTTGTGCATTCAGTTTAGAATAATGCTTCCATATTATATATAACCATATATCCAAAATATATATCACAGATATACAGCTGTATTCTATTTAACAATTCTATGAATTGTGGTACATTGTTGGTACATGTATAAGGGCATGAATTAATATCGTGATAACGTTTCAGTTTTTGTACAGATGCAGAACATACATGAACGGTTTGCCTCGTTCTGTCTGGGAAATGCATTAATCTGACCATGTGCTGTTTATAAACTAATGTTTGCGACAACTGCAATCTGAGCACTACCCTAGACGTAAATCACACACTATTCAACTTATATGCTGAATAAGGGACGAGTCATCATAGGTTCTGTCGCTATCCTGTTGCCTTTGTATGATGGGAAATGAGACGAAGAGTTATCGAACTTTGACCATTGCCAGAAGTATGAATATATCATATTTACTATGTATTAGTATTCATGTAATAAAATTGCTACAGAACAAGTAGCTTCAATATTTCACTACATAGAAATAGAATATTTATCAAAGATAATTAGCAATTTCTGAGATATGCCTCATTTTTCTTGCTGCTGATGTTATTATTGCTAATTATCAGGATTTCTTCTCCTTTATCTTCTTCATTCTTATTGTTCTTACTATCATTGATAAGTAGCCTTATTTGCATAAGCTTGTAAGTGTATTAGGTCATTAATTATTAGATCCAGTGAGCTAGGCATTCCGCAGCACATGTCTGTTTGCTCGACATTCGACCCAAATGTAGTCCGATCCCAGCGTGTTTAATGCATCAGCATTGCCTTGAAATGATAACACCCGTGAATATGAACTCTACTTTATTGATGCTTCAAAAGGTACAGCAGAACAATTTACACGATACAACATATGGAATGGAACAAGGTTTGTAAGTGGATGAAAAGGCCGCAATTTTTGTGGGGGACAGGGGGATACATGCAATTGTACCAAGACAGTATAGGCATAAAGGAGGCCGAGTGTAAGCACAAGTGCCTGATCCGAACGATTACTGCGTTCTGGACCAGTGTAGGTGGGGCCGCCCTTCTCCCTGTCTCCAGCGCCACCTGGTTTTACATTTACCAGACTGTGGCCTCCCCCCGCTTGAACGAGGTGGAGGTGGGACCAGCCCTGGCAGGCCATGACCCACGATTGTTACCATATTTGCACAACTACACATTGTTATTTTGAGTCACGCCCCCTGCTTTGTATGCAGGGTGGGGAGACCACAAGGTTATGGGGCCACTTGATCTCAGCCTACACTACGGTATCCCCCAGTCCCCGCCACAGGACATATAGGCACTATGTCTCCACACAAAAATAGTAATTGAACACTTAATTTGAGCTACTCTGAAGGGTAGATGTTAGACGTGTTATTTGAAAACAACTGAATCCCAGATTGCAAGTTGTTTAGATAGATGTCTAGACATGTTTTGGACAAATGGGTACCATCGTGCCTGAACAGGGGAGTTTCTGAAACCCTGATAGTTGTGTCATGGTTAATATAACAGTCAGTGACTTCTTGGGTAATAAACATTTTGATAGTCTTATTGACTTTGAGGCGTTTGCTATTGATTTTGCCGCCTGCAGTAAGTGGGGCACCGTGCCAATATAATCTGGGTAACATTGATGAAAAAATTAATGTGGTGTTGGGAAGAAGTACATTGTAGCGGTACAAACTACACTGGATTCTGTGGACAAGCTCAATGCCTGTCAATGCAGGTGTAGTAAGGTCGTTAGAGCCAAGATGTATTAGCAAATATTTTGGTGGGGGTAGATGAAGTAAATGGTCAGACACCACACTATCCAGTTGGTCTCAATGTATTCCCCTGCGACCAAGCCAATTGATTAAAACAGGTAAATTAAGGTTACTTCCCCCTGGCCGTTGGGTTGCTGCATGGTGTCCTGCCCAAAAAGGATTGATGATCCAAGGATCCAAATTGTAGGGGTACCTACAATAACTTTGGTATGGTTAGCATAGAAGAACATCTAATAAATTAAGAGTTATGTTCGGATGTAACTTAAATATGCAGCAGATCGCCATCTTTCCTTGGCCTTGATTTCAGAATCAGAAAGGCCTATTTTTGCTAATTCTGTTGCCATGCCTATTCTGAAGCTATGTGACCTAAAGTAACCTGGTACTCCTATGAATTGCAGTGATTTTTGGAGTACTGCTTGAAACTGATATTTTGTTAAGGGCTTAGTGTTCAAGTGTGCTAGCAAGGGGCCGGTTCTGGATACTCGGTCTCGAAGGCGCATGAACTGATTGATGGTCACAACTGGGTTAAGTGTGGAGTTATGATGTGGAGTGATATCCACTTTGGCAGAGCTGCCTATCTGGTCCGTTTTGGACTTTTGTATGATAATTTGGTAAAGGCTGTGATGCACAATAGTAATGTCAGAGCACTGTTGTGCAATTGTTTCAGAAACTCTCAGCAAACCATAATAAGTGATGGTAAATGCCGCCGAGAATAATGCGGACTCATATGCAGACCTACATACATTGGCTTGGGAGTGGGTAATTCGGCAGAAAGGTTCGTAGGATATAGGAATACGGGTATCCTTGGTTACGCCTGCTGACCTACGCAGTCCTTCAAGGGTTTTGGTAACAATGAAACATTTGGTTGTATCTTGAAGGCCATGCATCTTATGCTTGTAGGCGATGGCATTTAGATAAAGTGATACAGTCCTGTAAGACATGTTTTGCAGTGAAAGGTGCCCAATGTAATGTTGTAACTGTGTGACTGGGACTGGCCAAAATGGGTGGAAATGGAACTGACCAAGAAAATTGTGGAATTTGTTAAGCGCAGCCGAATATGCTTGCTGTGTAGATGGTGCTAATGATCTGTGAAGAAGTCGATTTGCCTCCAGCTTTAGATTTGCCAGATGTCGTGTGGCAGTGGAACTGGGGACGGGTCTGCTTGGGGTGCCAGTCGCCTGAATCTGCCCCACTGTGAACGAGATAAGGAGTCTGCTATACAATTTTGTTTGGTTGGGATGTATGACGCCTGAATACAGATATTGGACTTGAGGCATGTTAATACTAGCTTGCGAACCAGGTTCATAACCCGGTCGGATTTGGATGTAGCCTGGTTGATAACCTGGACCACTGCCATATTGTCAATGTGAAATAGGAGTTTGGAATGAGCAAACTGGTTTTTCTATGAGGTGAGAGCGACAACCACTGGAAAAAATTCCAAAAAAGTCATGTCTCTAATGATGTCTTGCTCAGCCCAACTACTTGGCCAGGACCCATGTGCCCACTTTCCCGCAAAATAAATACCAAAACCTCCCTTCGGCCCCCCTGCACTGTCTGTAAGCAATTGAATTGTCTCATCATATACCCAAGGTTGAAGCGAAATCACAGAAATGCCATTGTAAGACTCTAAACAATTGCTCCAGACCTCAAGGTCTGCTTTGATGTTTTTTTTTTGTTACCCTGATTCTGTGATGGTGTTTAGTGATGCCGATAGTTGAATTGATGAGCCGGTGACAGAGGGTTCGTCCTGGGGCGATGACCTTGGAAGCAAAGTTAAGTAGACCAATGAGAGACTGCATTTCACGAAGCGAGACCTTTTTGGCATTGTAGAAGTACTGTAATGAAGACTTAAGTTGGTTTAATTTTTCGTGAGGGAGGCGCATGGTCATATTGATGGTGTCGAGTTCGATGCCCAAAAATGTGCGAATGTGGGTAGGCTCCACAGTGTTTTCATCCGCGATGGGAACGCCGATGTCAACGCATATAGACTTGAAAGCCTGAAGGGAGTGGTGGGTGACAAAAGAATGGAGTGGGCCACAAAAAAGAAAGGCATCATGATAATGAACAATGAAATGGTTCTGTGTATGTTTTTGGATGAGCCAATGTAAAAATGACGAAAACTTTTCAAACAATGCGCAACTAATTGAAGCCCCAAACGGTAGCATTTTATCAAAGTAGTACTTGCCTTGAACTCTGAACCCAAGCAAATCGAAATCACCAGGGGATACAGGGAGCCGCCTAAATGCTGACTTAATGTCAGTCTTTGCTAAAATTGCCCCCCCCCCTTCCAAGCTTGGCTATAAACTGTGTTGCTTGGTCTATGTTGCTATAATGTACTGAACATGCTTTAGGGTCAATGAAATGATTGATCGATGCATTTTCAGGGTAAGACAGATGGTGTATGAGTTGCATGTCACCATCTTTTTTGGAGATCAGGCCTAGTGGTGAAACTTGCAAGTTGGGAAATGGTGGTGAATTAAAGGGGCCAGCCACGCGTGTTAAGGCAACTTCTTTGTGAATTTTATTGTTAGCTATTGTTAAATTATTGGATTTGCGTGGTGACCTAGGCCCTCTATACTGAAGTTTAAAACCGTGTAGAAAACCTCCCCGAATAAATTTGCCGTCCCTGTATCCTTCCAAATGTTTGCATAAATTATAGAACTTTATAGGTGTTGCTCCCAAAGAATATATGGGACTGTTATTTTGGGCATCTGCTGCTTGGGTGGTTGTCTCCACACTTGCTGCATGCGTGCTTGTATCTGCACCTGGGGAAGAAAGGGCAACTTACTCCCTTATTGAAATGGTTGCAGAACGGCTTGGTTGATTAAAATGTCTGCCTTGGTTCTGATGAGCATTGTTACGGGTGTGGGTTTCTGACCTATTCGAAATGTGTAACAACCAAAATTCTTGGTTGATGTTGCCCCACGACAGCTGTGACTGACTGGCCATTCTGAGACGAAATTGCTCATCGTATCGAAACCAATAGTTAGACCTAGACGCCGCAAGTCTAATGTCCCTGAGATATTTAAGCAATTATTGCGCCCGTGTCGGAAACGTTTCTAGCATGATGCTAATGAAGATGACAAAAGTGGAAGTCCACTTGTCTATATTGAGGTAAGAATTGGTCTTGGGCTTAACGATACACAACCACCCCTCCTCAACCTTAATATCACCTTGTGAATCGTAATTTTGCAATTCGTTGGTGGTTTTATGAGAAGGGAAAGGTCTATGAATCTGCCCTCCCAAATCTGAGTCTTAATTCTTTGCGGGATGTAGGCACCCAAAGAATCGTAACAACTTAATTGTTGATAAGGGTGGGAGAAAAATGACTCATCCAGCTCTAGCGTGGTGTTAGGGTCAAATGTAGCTGATGAAGGTACCTCTTCGTCAGATACGTAAGGCAGTAGTGGCTGGTCTTGGGGTGGACCGCGTGGTGATGGAGGGGGCACCGGGGTACTTTGTTTGCACCGCTTCCCTTTCCCTCTAGCGGGCGTTCCAATGCTCTCTCTTCTTTTCCGAGATGATTGGGTGTTTGGTCTGGTCCTAACCGGTGGCATTGTCCTAAAGGATGGCAACGATGATGTCTGATTTTTTGGCTGTCGATAAAAAACGTCCTTCTTGTTCGGTGGATTTTGAAAAAGAGAGCGACATCCGGGAACTGTTTGTTGTTAATTAACTCGTACCGTAGCATAGTCGTACCATAACGTAGTCGTAAGGTAATACCATTGTAGTATAATTGTTAAGGGCGCCCAGGGTGACAGCCCGGGTGGAAACCTGTACTAAATTAATAGTTGACTATTTGATATAAAATCAAATAATCTTGATTAAAGGAAAAGTGACGATAACGAACAGTGATCAATCTCATCAATCCCATAAGCAATTCAAAATAGATAGTTGGGCAAACACGGACCCCTGGACACACCAGAGGTGGAATCAGATGCCCAGGAGGAGTAAACATCCTCTGTCGACCGGTCATACCCGCCGTGAGCCCTATATCCTGATAAGGTAAATGGATGTATCCGTAGTCAAAGTCAGTGTGCCGACAACGGCCTAACAATGGGTATGAAATATGTAAGACAGCATTTGACCAATGAAAAAGACCACATAATTTGCGAAAAGCTGACCTCAATCAAGACTGTTGAAACCCCTGTACCATCAACTTGTTTGTCAGTATTTTGCCTCAATTTAAAAACTGACCACACACAGAGCAAGCTCTTCGATGTTGAATCAGTTGAGAGATCTATCTAAATGTCGAATTGAAGGCCACAGCAAGATATTTTTTCTTTTCACGTACAAAGTTTCTGAATAAGGCATCAATGAAAACGTGAAGATAACGAGCAGTGACAAATCTCATAAATCCCATAAAGAATCAAAATTAAGAATAGGTCAAACACAGATCCCTAGACATACTAAAAATGGGAACAGATGAATGTGACAGCATTATGAAAATATAAAAAGAATAAAATAATATGTTTAAACGCTGTATAGAGATTATACAGTTGTCGATGATTACACCCCCAAAATACAAACATCGTCGATATTTCATCTGGATATCTATATTATTTTTAATCTTATTTTGTTTAAATGTAAATTTTGAAGGTCTTTGGGTTTATACGAAACATTTATTGAAACAGAATTGAATTTTCACCATAAGGAATAAGTAAATCTTCGATTTCAGATAAATATATTTCACAACAAATTTTCCCGTCATTAGAAGATATTGTCAATGTTTCTAGAACATGATAGAGAGCAGTAAATATTTCACCGAGGCATGCTTCTTAGTAGTATGAAAGGTGAAGATAATGAATAGTTATCAATCTCATAACTCCTATAAGCAATACAAAATAGAGAGTTGGGCAAACACGGACTCCTGGATATACCAGAGGTGGGATCGGGTCGCTAGGACGAGAATACATCCCCTGTCGACCGGTCACACCCGTCGTGATCCCCACATCTTAATCAGGTAAACGGAGTTATTCGTAATCAAAATCATTGTGCAACGAACGGCCTAACTATTGGCATGAAACACGTCAGACAGCATTAGAGCCAATGATAGGTTGCAGTGGCAAACTAGATTGTCATGACGATCATAGAATTTCCAAAATCCCGACTTTAAACGAGACTGTTGAAACCCCTGCTCCATTAATGTGTTTGTCAGTAGCCTGCCTCGATTTAAAATCTAGAGTACATTTGTTTTTCCTTATTTATCTTGTATTGATATACTTCATTTTGTGAGGGAAAAGACCTCCTGTAGATTGATCTTTTTTATATTGATGTACAAAACTTCTTTTCAATAGCTATGTTATCTCCGATGGCCACAAGTGTTGTTACTTACCGCTAGATATATTTTCAAGGATATTTCTGACACTTTACCGCCACGGTGGCCTAGAGGTTACAACGTTCGCCCCGCATGCGGAAAGTCCGGGGTTCGAATCACGTCTGTGACAGACCGAAGTAGTTAATATAGGTAGCGACAGTTTCATCGCCAAACGCTCGGCATCAGGTGTGAATGTCACGGGTGTCGGAGATGACCTTAGAAACGGATGTCCAGTGTCACAGTAGGTGTGGTAGGCTAAAGAACCTTCACTGCTCAATGGCCATAAGCGCCGAGCATAGGCCTAAATTTGAATCCCTTCACCGGTCTTGGTTACTTCTCCATGTGAGTGAATAATTCTCGACAGAGACGTGAAGCAAGATACAATCAATCAATCAATCAATCAATCATAAAGCTTCTTCTTTGGTTTCTGTCAATAAGTTATTTCAACTAAAAATTACGAAACTTTTACCCTTTACACGACCATTCCTTGCGTTAAATTAAAGACATCTTAGACAAATTTAGACATCGTACACAGCCGTTTCACAAACGTCACACATACGTTTTGATGCTGTTGATTTGGGAAAGGTTTTCATTTCAGATTTAGTGAAAGTTTTTTTAAGAAATGTTTTAGAATCCTCATTTGATTTGCATCACTTCTGGCGTATGTTGTGGCCCAATACGTTTGAGGTTTCTCCTTCACAGCAGTTAATATTTTCATGAACAGCACAGAAAGGGAGTTTGTAGAACATTCAATGGATCCAGCACTCGATATCTCTGTTTCTAGGAGTTTTTGTTAAGTTTTGGAATCCAGCATGGATTCGTCCTATTGATAGGGATATCAAATGTGTTTCAATTGAAGCGTGACTTTGAAGAATTTCATCGTTTGAAAATCAACTCGGAGTATACTCGTATATGTTGGATGCCAAATATGGAATGTAACAATGTTAATAAGGTACATGTTGAACGTCAAATATTTCTGGTACTATAAAAGGCCAACATATCCACACAAATTGAACAAGAACAAATAGCACACCTTCAAGAATATATATGTACTTTGCAAAATTTGAAGGTTTTCGGATTTAAACAATACAAATGGCTATATTAATTGAGAGTAATTGCAAAGAATGATGTCTTTGATTTTAGAAAGTCTCAATGAAGAAAAACCGGATATCGATGAAACTTCAGACAAATTCTAATCTTAAGAAACAGAAATCATTGGTAATACAGAACAATAGAAAATGTTTACATGAGGTCATCATTTTATAAAGAAAATAGTAGTTTTACACATTGCACCTGGGAGTTGACAGACACTAGAGACTTTGTAGTATATTTCTTCGAGACAGATAAATTCCATGTCCCAGTTACAGTACACTCTTACCTAAAATGTATATTGCCAGTCTACAGACATATTGCATTTCTTTAACCTTAGATAATAACAACACATTAATATGGTTACTTAATTGTTCAGATGTTGCTTTCGTGCTCTCTATATGTCAATTGATAAATGGGGTGATATAACTTTTCGCCACTAAATTGTTATGTCATTGACCACATAAAACAGGTATGTTAAATTTCTGCACACTGACTGATGTCTTTATCATACGATGCAGGTCTTGTGTTTGCTAGTTCAAAGAATACTATATATGATACTATAATGATATCAGTCCAATATTTCATGCATTCAAATAAATTGGGGCACATCTTGAATACTTATAGATCCACATTAGAAGAGAAAGTCCAGGATCTTCCTGGTATAACCTTAAACACGGAGGTCCCGAGAGTCAGAATCCTCATCAATTAAACTTAAAGGTTGTTACACTATGCCTGAAACTGGTGATGTACCTATAGAAGTAAAACATTCTGAAATAGAACTCTAAATAATAAACAAACGAAAAACCGATATATGTTCAAATCAATAATGCATGTGTATATATATTCTAATTGGTCATTACTTTTGTGCATGTATACAAAAATGCCTTTCTCACGTGATAGTATAATCTATCATTATTTGTACAAGTGCATTGTTGATTTGCGTTTTTCTTATTGCTCTTTTTTCACTTCCTTAATATCACTATAAATATAGAATGTTGATAAGATACATATTATACACATGCATGTATATGCTGAATAAGTTATATATGCGAAATAAGAGACCACTTGTCGTAGTTCCTGTCACTATTGCACCACCGTAGTATGATAGGGAATGGGACGAAGAGTTATTGAACTTTCACCATTGCCAGAAGTATGAATAATATTATATTTACTATATGTTAAGTATTCATGTAATAAAATTGCTAAAGAACAAGAAGCTATCTCATTTCTCTTCAATTTTTAACTACACAGAAATAGAATATTTAACAAAGATAATTAGAAATGCCTCATTTTTCTTGCTGCTGATGATATTATTGCTAATTATAACGATTTCTTCTCCTTTATTTTCTTTATTCTTATTTTTATTACTATCATTGATAAGTAGTCTTATTTGCGTAAACCTGTGAGTGTATTGTGGTTATTCAAGGCAGAAATGAAAACGCGAAGATAACAAGCAGTAACCAATCTCATAAATCCCATAAAGAACCCCTAATTAAGGGTAGGGCAAATACAGACTCCTAGACATACTAGAGTCAGATACCAAGGTTAGCATTATGGGAGTATAAAGCAATAAAGTAATATGTATAAACTCTACACACAAATCATACAGTTATCGATGATTAAACCCTCAAAATATAAATACTGTCGATATTTCTTATTCATATCTATATTTTTACTGATATTTTTTTTAATGAACATTCATAAGGTCGTTGCCTTTATAAGAAACATAATTCATTGAAACAGAATTGAATTTCCACCATATGAATAAGACGATCTACTATTTTTGTTAAATATATCTCACAACAAATGTTCCCGCATTAGAAGATATTGTCAAAGCTTTTGAAACATGATACAGAACAGTAAATATTTCACCAAGGCATGCTTTTTAGTAGTATGAAAGGTGAAGATAACTAATAGTGATCAATCTCATAACTCCTATAAGCAATACAAAATAGAGAGTAGGACAAACACAAACCCTTGGATATACCAGAGGTGGGATCCAGTGCCTAGGAGGAATAAGCATCCCTTGTGGACCGGTCACAACCGCCGTGACCCTATATCTTGATCAGGAAAAGGGGTTATCCGTAATCAAAATCAGTGTGCGAAGAACGACCTAAAGACCCAATGACAGGTTGTAGTGGCAAACTAGATCGTTATAAAGACCATAACATTTGCGAAATGCTGACTTTAAACAAGACGGTGGAAACCCCTGCATCATAAACATTTTTGTCAGTAGCCTGTGTCGATTTAAAAACTGGAGTACATTTGTTTTCCCTTATTTATCTTGTATTAATATGCTTCATTTTGTAAAAACACCGCCTTCAGTAGATTGATTTTTTTATATTGATGTAGGAAACTTCCTTTCAATAGCTATGTTATCTCCGATGGCCACAAGTGTTATGACTTACCGCTAGATATATTTTCAAGGATATTTCTGACACATAGTTTCTACTTCGGTTTCTTTCAATAAATTATATCAACTAAAAATTGTGAAACTTTGACTCTTTACAAGACCATTCCTCACGATAAATTAAAGACATCGTAGACAGCCGTTTCACAAAGTCACACATACGTTTTGATGCTGTTGATTTCTCGAAAGTTTTGATTTTAAATCTAGTAAAAGTTCTTAGGAATGTTTTAGAATCCTCATTTGATTTACACCACTTCTGGCAAATGTTATCGAACAATAAGTTTAAAGGTTCTCCTTCATAGCAGTTAATATTTCCGTGAGCAGCACAGAAACGGACTTTGTAGAACATTTACTTGATCCAGCAATTTATCTCACTGTTTCTAGGAGTTTTTGTGAAGTTTTGAAATCCAGTATGGATTCATCCTATTGATAGGGATATCAAATGTGTTTAAATTGAAGCGTGACTTTGAAGAATTTTACCTTTGGAAAGACAACTCGGAGTATACTTGTATATGTTGGATGCCAAATATGGAATGTAACAATGCTAATAAGGTACATGTTGAACATCTACAAATATTTCTGGTACTATAAAAGGCCAACATATCCACACAAAAATGGAACAAGAACAACTAGCACACCTTCAACGTTATACTATGCAAAATTTGAAGAATTTCGGATTTAAAGAATACAAATCGCTATGTTCAAGAGTAATTGCAAAGAATGACATTGTTTTAATTAGATAAATTGAGTGATTTTAGAAAGTCTCAATGAGGAAAAACTGGATATCAATGAAACTTCAGACAAATTCTAATATTAAGAAACAGTAATCATTGGTAATACCGACCAATAGAAAAGGTTTACATCAGCTCATCATTTTACAAAGAGAATGTTATTTTTAAATCGCATCTGGGAGTTGACAAACACCAGAGACTTTGTAATATATTTCTTCAAGGCAGATACATTCCCTGTCCCAGTTACAGTGCACTCACGTCAAAAAATGTACATTGTCAGTGTACAGACGTATTGCATTTCTTTAACCTTAGATAATAACAACACATTAATATGGTTACTTAATTGCTCAGATGCTGCTTTCCTGCTCTCTATATGTCAATTGATAAATGGGGTGATATAACTTTTCGCTACTAAATTGTTATGTCATTGACCACATAAAACAAGTATGTTACATTCCTGCACACTGACTGATGTCTTTATCATACGATGCAGGTCGTGTGTTTGCTAGTTCAAAGAATACTATAGATAGTACTATAATGATATCAGTCCAATATTTCATGCATTCAAATAAATTGGGGCACATCTTAATTACTTATAGATCCACATTAGAAGAGAAAGTCCAGGATCTTCCTGGTATAACCTTAAACACGGAGGTCCCGAGAGTCAGAATCCTCATCAATTAAACTTAAAGGTTGTTACACTATGCCTGAAAGTGGTGATGTACCTATAGAAGTAGAACATTCTGAAATAGAACTCTAAATAATAAACAAACGAAAAACCGCGATATATACTAGCGGGAAAAAGAAACTGTGCATTATTTAATATATGGGAAAAAAATAACAATGAACAAATTTTATTTTTTGTAATACTGTTAACAAATGTATTCGTTACAATATTTCATAATTCATTAATGTTTATGTCGAATAACGTCAATTTCATCACATTCGAAAGACACTGGTATTCGAACTTCAGTTAACAAAGTTAATAACGCGTGTGACCACCATTTCCATTCACTCCTGCTTGACAACGGCGCCTCATTGATACCACTAAAGTGTTCAGATATGCTTGAGGGATGTTGTTCCAGATGTTGGTTAAAGCCTGGCCTAAATCAGCCAATGTCACTGGCTGATTTGGCAAATGGCGTAGACGTCGTTCAATTTCATCCCAGACGTGCTTGATCGGCGATACATTTGGGGGAACAGCTGGCCAAGGTAAGACATTGACATTCTGTTGAACAAAAACGTCCCTGACTACACGTGCAACATGTGGCCTTGCGTTGTTTTGCTGCAGAGTGATGTGATTTTGCTGTGTCTGTATGAAGGGTATCACATTGCGATGAATAATTTCGTCCCGATAGCGTACGGCGGTGATATTTCCATTGACAATTTGTTGAGGGGTCCTTCCACGTGCTATTATTTCACCCCACACCATAACGCTACCTCCACCGAATTGTCGACGTTGCACAACACAAGCGTCCTGGTACCGCTCCCAACGCGACGATACACTCTACAACGGCCGTCACTGCTATCCAAATGAAATCTGATTTATCAGTGACTTACTTAACTTAATTCCTTCTCTCCTCGTGGAGAATAGGGCCATGAACAAGTCCTCTCCATTTACTTCTGTCCTGGGCTGATCTTGCTGCCTCTGTCCATGACCCAAAACCTAGTTCTTTCCTCTCTCTTTCTATTGTTCTTCTCCACGTTTCCTTCGGTCTTCCTCTCTTTTTCCTTCTGGTGTCCAACTAAGGGCTACATATGGGTGTGTTCTTTTATCCATCCGTAGTAAATGTCCAATCCACTGCCATCTGTGTGTTTTTATCATAGTGCTGATCTTTGCTACTCCTGCTATCTCTCTAACCGATTCATCAGTGAACAGGACATTATCCCAATCCTGTATTCTGAATCGCATATGTCGTCTCCATCACGCTAGTCTAGCTAGCGATACGATGTCGTTGAAGCAGTATTGGGCGCACCACTGGATGTCTTGGTCTGATGTTGTGCTCGCGCAGACGATTATGCACAGTTGTTGGACTGATTGGTCGAAGTCCGGGAATGCTACCAGCAATCAAACTTGCTGTCTGGAAACGATTTATCAGGTGTACAAGTCTAATGCAAGGTGAAGATGACGAACAGTGATCAATCTCATAACTCCTACAAGCAATACAAAATAGATATTTGGGCAAACACCGACCCCTGGACACACCAGAGGTGGGATCAGGTGCCTAGGAGGAATAAGCATCCCCTGTTGACCGGTCACACCCGCCGTGATTCCTATATCCTGATCAGGTAAACGGAGTTATCCGCAGTCAAAATCAGTGTGCCAAGAACGGCTTAACAATCGGTATGAAACACGTCAGACAGCATTTGACCCAATGCGAGGTTGTATTGTCGAACTAGATCGTTATAACGACCATAGAATTTGCGAAATGCTGACTTCAATCGAGACTGTTGAAATCACTGTACCATCAACTTGTTTGTCAGTAGCTTGCCTCGATTTAAAAACTGACTATACCCAGAACAAGCTCTTGCATATCGAATCAGTTGAGATATATAAACACCATATGCAGGTGATAATGGAATATTGTTACACAAATATGGGAAGTTGACGATGGAGAAGCTGAAATCATCCCGTTTGTCATACAGTTGAGTTGTCAGTTTGCCGTTAATGTCTACTTTCAATAAAATATCTAAGTATGAAGCAGAAGTGGACGACTCTGTGGTGTCCTTTATTTCGAGCTCACAGGGATATATCAAATCGACATATGAATGAAAGCTATCATTCTTAACAGACAAAACGTCATCGATATATCTAAAAGTGGAATTGAAGGTCACATCGAGAGATTTTTTCTTCTCAGGTAGAAGTTTTTGAATAAATTCTGCTTCATATAAATATAAAAACAGGTCAACTAACAAAGGAGCACAATTCGTGCCCATGGGAATTCCAACAGACTGTTGAAAGACCTGATCACCAAAGACCACGAAGATATTGTCAATGAGGAACTCTAGCATATTTTTTATTTCAACTTCAGAGTACTTGTGCGTGGAATCGGATTGGTGTTTAACAAAGTAAGGTTTTGAATGACTGATAACTAGATATGAATATTTCTGTTTTCCATTTTTGTTGAAGAAGCAACTGTCTATGATGTCAAAAAGTCTAGTCTTTAATTTATCGTGAGGAATGGTCGTGTATAGTGTTGAAAAGTCATAGGTTTTAATGTTATTGATTTGGGTAAAATTTTGTGATTTCAAGTTTACTAAAAGTTCTTTAGAATTTTTTAGAATCCACATTTAATTAACACAACTTCTGGCATATGTAGTTGCACAGTAAGTTTGAAGTTTCTCCTTCACAGCTGTTAACATTTTCGTGAGGAGCAAAGATAGGGGCTTGGTAGAGCACTTACTGGATTCAGCAATGTATCTTTGTTTGTAAGGGTTTTTATCTAGTTTAGGAATCCAGTATAGGTACGGAAACTCATATTCATTCGACCCATTGACTGGAATATTAAATGTGTCTAAAACTGAAGCATGATTTTGAAGAATTTATCTTTTGAAAGTGCAGTTGGAGTATAAGTATGATTACCAAAAGTGGAATTAATGCCAAGTTCGTTTAAAATACAGTTGTAATAATGAACCTTACAAACAAAGACAATGTTGTTACTAGCTTTGTCAGCTGGAACCAAAACATATTCCTCATGTAACCTATCTAATTCTTTTATCACTTCTGGTTTACTAAACACAGAAGGATAGATGGTACGTACTTTTGTTTTCATGTGTCTAATGCGGGATTTTAATATCCCTCTTATGCTTTTAACCCATTCTGACAATGTATCAAGTTCTTCTTTTTCATATTTAGCCCATTGTCTGGCATAATCTTCGACAGAACTCATAATAGAGATGAAGTTCTGTCGCGAATTAAAAGACCGAAGTTCTCTGTATTTAGGACCTTTAAGAATAAGTGATTTGATGTCCTCATTTTCAACTGTATCAACATCACCAGTAATGACATGTCCAGCTGGACTATAGTTGAAAGAAGATGAAGAACAAGAACACGTTGGTGGATTACGTATAAGATGGTCTATATCTAAGCACTGCAAAGTTTGTTTTAATTACAAAGTTTGGATGCAATAGTAGAAGTATAGCTGTAGGAAATACAGGGTGTAGACTTGAACTTGAAATAAGTTGGAATACACGACTGAACCCTTTTATGACGAAGAATGTTGCTTATGTTGACGGCATCTATTCTTTTGTTTGTAAATTTGAGCTTAAGGAACTGACGGCATGATTTGGAAGGAATATCATCCATGGTCCGTGCTGGTTTATAGAGCCTGTGGTACGCAACATCCATAATCATGGAGTTCAGTCTATATTCAGGTGTTGAAAAATCCAAGTATAGACTAACCATAGCTTCTTCAAATAACGTGTGTAAAACCCTCAATGGAATAGAGTAAAGTTTTGTACGAATATGATGAGGACCTAATTGTCTGTTGACGTGAGGCAAAAGTGAATCAAACATGACATCATTTATACTTGGTCTTTTATATGAACGATGTCCATGGCTGCGTTTTCGTCTTTGGGTATTGGGAAAGAGTCCCATCACATTCACGTTATTTCCTTGTGGACTAGTCAAATTTCCCACATCATATACATTATCAATGTGGTTGTCCTGTCGACGCAACGTCACAGGAGGACGCCCAGAACGTGATCGATCTCGAGTGTTACCAGATTGTTGGAAACGTCTCCATAATGACTAGATGGTGTTCCGATGAACTCCAAAGTGTCTTGCTACAATATTTTGTGCCATTCCAGCTTGAAACATCCCAACAGCACGATTACGTTGGTTTTCGCTGAGTCGTGGCATGACAGAAGGGTAAATTTTGTTAAAACTAAAGTGCTTTCCTTAACGAATAGTGTCCAAACAAACCTTTTACACTTCTTACTCCAAACAATATTGGTCAGTAAAACTCGTGCGTACGAACACTTCAATAACCAACATATGTTCACTAACTATGAAAAAGTCCGTGCATCTGAGTCGGGTACTATCCGATATTGTTAAAAAACATCCCTTTATCGATTATTTAGATTTTATGAATATAAACAATTAATATAGAAAAATTATGCTAAATTTTATGATGCCCAGTTTCTTTTTTCCGCTAGTATATGTTAAAATCAATAATACATGGGTATATATATTCTATATTGGTCATTACTTTTGTGCAGGTATGCCAAAATGTCTTTCTCACGTGACGGAATAATCTATCATAATTTGTACCAGTGTATTGTTGAGTGCCGTTGTTTTTATTGCTCTTTTTTCATTTTCTTGATATCACTATAAGTATAGAATATTGATACGATGCATATTGTACACATGTATGTATATGCGATATGTATTTAGTCATGAATGTACATGTATATCGATATGATGTGGCTTATGCGTTCATTTTTTTTAATGATGCTTCCATATTATATATAACCATATGCCAAAAATATATATCACAGATATACAGCTGTATTCTATTTAACAATTCTATGAATTGTGGTACATTGTTGGTACATGTATAAGGGCATGGATTAATATCGTGATAACGTTTCAGTTTTTGTACAGATGCAGAACATACCTGAACAGTTTGCCTCGTTCTGTCTGGGAAATGCATTAATTTGACCGTGTGCTGTTTATAAACAAATGTTTGCGACGACCGCAAACTGAGCACTACTCTAGACTAAAATCACATACTATTGAACTTTTATATGCTGAATAAGAGACCACTTGTCGTAGTTCCTGTTGGTATTGCGCCACCTTTGTATGATAGGAAATCGGACGAAGAGTTATCGAACTTTCACCATTGCCAGAAGTATGAATATAATATCATATTTACTATGTGTTAGTATTCATGTAATAAAATTGCTACAGAACAAGAAGCTTCAAATTTCACTACATAGAAATAGAATATTTATCAAAGATAATTATCAATTTCTGAGATATGCCTCATTTCTCTTGCTGCTGATGATATTATTGCTAATTATCAGGATTTCTTCTCCTTTATTTTCTTCATTCTTATTGTTATTGCTATCATTGATAAGTAGTCTTATTTGTGTAAACCTGTAAGTGCATTGTGATTATTCAAGGCAGAAATGAAAACGCGAAGATAACGAGCAGTAACCAATCTCATAAATCCCATAAAGAACCCCTAATTAAGGGTAGGGCAAATACAGACTCCTAGACATACTAGAGTCAGATGCCTAGGTTAGCATTATGGGAGTATAAAGCAATATGTATAAACGCTGTACACAGATCATACAGTTATCGATGGTTACACCCCCAAAATATAAACACTGTCGATATTTTTTCTTCATATCTATATTTTTACTGTTATTTTGTTTAAGGATGTTTTCTCCTGGTTTGGATTTTTTCAAAAGTAGCAAACTATTAGGATAAACCATTTTAACTGATATAATATTTATCAGAACGACATTTAAAACATAAAAAGAGTATGTTAGTGCGGACTTTAAAGAATTACAGCCCTTCAAAGTTGTGCCTTTGCTGAAACTGGATTTTTTTTAAATCACTAATTTTCACAATAAACACACTATAAAATAAATATTAAGGACAGAATAATCTTGACTTTCTTTAATTTTTTTGAAAATTAAGCATAATTGATTATTTCAGTAACTTTTACATAAAATATATCACCAATTCTACAAAAAAATCAAATATTAATTAATATAAGTGGATAAAATATCGCACAAATTTGAAGACCTATTTCATAAAAAAAAATTCAACCTAAGGAGAATATCTGTATCATACTTTTTCTTAAATTACTAATTATAGGTTCGAGTCATAATGTTGCTTAATTCAAATGAAAAATATATGTGGGATAGTGTACATTGGAACAAAGATTTGAACCATTTTGTGTACCTACCCCCTTCTTACACTGGCATATATCCTGAACAATAACAATATACGATTTGTTATAAAATGTGTATTCTTCAATTCATATTTACAAATTCTATATATTATTTCATTATATGATAAATAGTCAGAAAAAACATAAATAATATATGCATATATACAATACCTTTCTCATTTATAACTAAAGAATGTGTAAAACAGGGGATGCTTACTCCTCCTAGGCACCTGATCCCACCTCTGGTGTGTCCAGGGGTTCGTGTTTGTCCAACTATCTATTTTTAATTGTTTATAGGAGTTATGAGATTGATCACTGTTCGTTATCTTCACCTTGCATATGCCCCCGCATCAGCATTTTCTAATTTCCCTGCATTGTGACCTTGATCTTTGACCTTCTGACCCCCAAATTGATTGGCATCTTCCTTTCTTTGTACATGTACGTATCCATATGTCCAAATTTGGTTTGAATAGAATGCAAAGTATGTGAGTTATTATTCAGAAACCAGTTTTAACAGTCAACTTCCATGTGGCCATGAGGAAGAAATCTGCACTTCCTGGTATGGTTCCTCATATGATGATAGCACGACTCATCCCTCTCACTGTGGTTACCATATGGATCTAGCTAAAAGGCAAATATTGGAACTCGATTTCTATCAAATTCTTAAAATAGAACAGAAGATACTATTAGGTTTACCACCAGACTGCTAATACACCAACTTCAACTATTAACTTCAATTTTTGTCTAGCCAGGGATTATTTTTTTAATGCCTTGCTCAACAAATTGTTATGCTACCGGTAAATACATTTCCTATGCAAAATGTTATATATGAATTTCATTGTGCATAAATGTATGTTTATGAAATATATGCTGAAATTTTAATCAGGATTTTTTTTAAATGTGCATTTTCAATACCCTATAAACAAATTTTAACATTATTAAAACTTTCTAACAATTACACTTTGAAGGATTAATTAAAATGAAATTTTAATAAAATGATTTAATTTTCCAGAACTGATCAGAAACAAATTATCGATCTAGTAGCCCCATAGAAACATATGATATCTATACATGGATAAATAGTCAACAACATTATCTTTTGTTTTAACTAATTTGTACACGAACGGCGCACCATAATTCTCTAGATGAGAGAAACCCCCTTTTTCCTTTGAATTCTTTTTAAATGAATTAAATTCGCTGTATACGTTGGCGATTTTTTAAAACAATGATATTGATTATACTTTTTAATCAAAATGATGTTTCAATATGATACATTGAACGTTAGGAGGGAGATTCTCTCATGACCGACTAGGCGGAATAGGGAAGGTTTAGGTACATATCTACTTAGTTTGTAGATTTTATTTTCATAAAAAATGTCTTATATATTGAAAAACTTACAAATTCATTCAACACTATATCAGCAAACCTCTGCTTTTGGGTACTACATCGCTAACATTCTTCCTTTCCCCGCTCTCGTCTGGCACTATGTACCTACTGTACGATGTCACCATGTGCATGTGTGTGGTTGAGCCTGTTTGTCTCTAATTTTCTTTGTCTGACACTCACTTGTGAGAATATCGGATGCAGTCTGATCTATAACCGCCCGTTTTACTTCTACCGAATCGCCTTTGTATGTTTCTGGACAGCTTTGGAATTGACTAAATACGGCATCGTACAGTGCGCGTATCTTCGAGCCCGCATTTGTTTACAATCGTACATGTAACGTCATCACGAATGTCGTAAAATGATAAGAAAAGTGAAAAATTGTCATGTTTTATTTATTTTTTGTTAGTTTACAAACATTAATAACAAACAGTGTTCTATTGTGTGCATACAAAATAAAACACACGCATTCCCACACTTACAACTTAAAAAAATATGGCGACCCACTCACGGTAAAATTACCACGAGAATACATCCTTAAATGTACATTCTGAAGGTCGTTGCCTTTATAAGAAACATAAGTCATTGAAACAGAATTGAATTTCCACCATAAGAATAAGACGATCTACTATTTTTGTTAAATATATATCACAACAAATGTTCCCGCATTAGAAGATATTGTGAAAGATTTTGAAACATGATAGAGAACAGTAAATATTTCACCAAGGCATGCTTCTTAGTGGTATGAAAGGTGAAGATAACTAATAGTGATCAATCTCATTACTCCTATAAGCAATACAAAATAGAGAGTAGGACAAACACAGACCCTTGGATATACCAGAGGTGGGATCCAGTGCCTAGGAGGAATAAGCATCCCTTGTGGACCGGTCACACCCTCCATGAAACTATATCTTGATCAGGAAAAGGAGTTATCCGTAATCAAAATCAGTGTGCGAAAAACGGCCTGACAATTGGTATGAAACATCTCCGACAGCATTTGACCCAATGACAAGTTGTAGTGGCAAACTAGATTGTTATAAAGACCATAGAATTTGCGAAATGCTGACTTTAAACGAGACTGTTGAAACCCCTGCTCCATTAATATGTTTGTCAGTAGCCTGCGTCGATTTAAAAAAAAAGCTAGAGTACATTTGTTTTTCCTTATTTATTTTGCATTGATGTACTTCAATTTGTGAGGGAAAAGACCTCCTCCTGTAGATTGATCTTTTTTTATATTGATGTACGAAACTTCTTTTCAATAGCTATGTTATCTCCGATGGCGACAAGTGTTGTTACTTACCGTTAAATATCTTTTCAAGGATATTTCTGACACATAAAGCTTCTTCTTGCCTTTCTGTTAGTAAGTTATATCAACTAAAAATTGTGAAACGTTACCCTTTACACGACCATTCCTCACGATAAATTAAATACATCTTAGCCAAAGTTAGACATGGTAGACGGTCGTTTCACAAATGTCTCACATGCATGGTGAAGATAACGAACAGTGATCTATCTGGATGCTTACTCCTCCTAGGCACCTGATCCCACCTCTGATGTGTCCAGGGGTCCGTGTTTGTCTGATCCCACCTCTGGTGTGTCCAGGGGTCCATGTTTGCCCAACTATCTATTTTGTATTGCTTGTAGGAATTATGAGATTGATCACTGTTCGTTATCTTCACCTTTCATATAAGCAATACAAAATAGAGAGTTGGTCAAACACGGACCCCTGGACACACCAGAGGTGGGATCAAGTGCTTAAGAGTAGTAATCATCCCCTGTTGACCAGTCACATCCGCCGTGAGCCCTATATACTGATCAGGTACACGGAGTTATTTGCAGTCAAAATTAGTATGAAACACGTCTGACAGCATTTGACCCAATGATAGGTTGTATTGACGAACTAGATCGTTATAACCACCATAGAATTTGCGAAAATTGAGACTGTTGAAACCCCAGTACCATCAACTTGTTTGTCAGTAGCTTACCCCGATTTAAAAAATACGTTTTGATGCTGTTGATTTGGGAAAAGTTTTAATTTCAGATTTCGTGAAAGTTCTTAGGAATGGTTTAGAGTCCTCATTTGATTTACACCATTTGTGGCATATGTTGTGGCTCAATACGTTTGAACGTTTGAAGTTCTTGTTTTTGAAGACTTTGTAGAACATCTACTGGATCAGCAATTGATCTCTCTGCTTCTAGGGGTTCTTGTGGAGGTTTGGAATCCAGTATGGATATGCAACTTCTATCCATTCGTCCTATTGATAGGGATATCAAATGTGTTTAAATTGAAGCGTGACTTTGAAGAATTTCATCGTTTGAAAAACAACTCGAGTATACTCGTATATGTTGGATGCCAAATAAGGAATACAACAATGTTAATAAGGTACATGTAGAACGTCTTCAAATATTTCTGGTACTATAAAAGGCCAACATATCCAGAAAATTGAACAAGAAGAACTAGCACACCTTCAAAAATATATTATGCAAAATTTGAAAGATTTCGGATTTAAACAACATAAATCGCTATGTTCAAGAGTAATTGCAGAGAATGATATCATTAATTAGATTAATTGAATGATTTTAGAAAGTCTCAATGAGGAAGAACCGGATATCGATGAAACTTCAGACAAATTCTAATATTAAGAAACAGTAATCATTGGTAATATCGAACAATAGAAAATGTTTACATCAGGTCATCATTTTACAAAGAGAATGTTATTTTTACATTGCATCTGGGAGTTGACAAACACCAGAGACTTTGTAGTATATTTCTTCAAGGCACATAAATTCTAAGTCCCAGTTACGGTGCACTCACATGTTGCCAGTCTACAAACGTATTGCATTTCTTTAACCTTAGATAATAACAACACATTAATATGGTCACTTAATTGTTCAAATGTTGGTTTCTTGCTCTCTATATATGTAAATTGATAAATGGGGTGTTATAACTTTTCGCCACTAAATTGTTATGTCATGGGCCACATAAAACAGATATGTTAAATACATGCACACTGACTGATGTCTTCAGTATACGTTGCAGAACGTTTGTTTGCTAGTTCATGGACTACTATATATGATACCATAATGATATCAGTCCAATATTTCATGCATTCAAATAAATTGGGGCACATCTTGAATACTTATAGGTCCAAATTTGAAGAGAAAGTCAAACATTAAACACGAAGGTCCCGAGAGTCAGAATCCTCATCAGCAGCATATAGAACTTAAAGTTCGTTGCACCTCACCTGGAACTGGTGGTGTACCTATAGGAGAGGAACATTCTGAAAGAGAACTCTAGTAATAAACAAACAAAAAACCACCAATCAAAATGAAATCATTAATACATGTATATATTCTATATTGGTCATTACTTTTGTGCAGGTATGCCAAAATGTCTTTCTCACGTGACGGTATAATCTATCATCATTTGTACCCGTGGATTGTTGATTGGTCGTTGTTTTTATTGCTCTTTTTTCATGTCCTTAATATCACTATAAATATAGAATATTGATAAGATACATATTGTACACATGTATGTATATGTATATAGTCATGAATACACATGTACATTGATATGATGTGGCCTGTGCGTTCATTTTAGAATAATCCTTCCAAATTATATATAACCATATATCCAAAATATATATCACAGATATACAGCTGCATTACATGTATATTTAACAATTCTATGAATTGTGGTACATTGTTGATACATGTATTAGGGCATACATTAATATCGTGATCACTTTTTAGTTTTTAGTACAGATGTAGAACATACTTGGACAGTTTCCCTCGTTCTGTCTGTGAAATACATTGATCTGACAGTGTCCTGTTTACAAACAAATGTTTGCGACGCACAACCCTAGACAAAAGCTCTTGTCGCTATCGCGTCGTCTTTGTATTATGGGGAATGAGACGAAGAGTTATCGAACTTTGACCATTGCCAAAAGTATGAATATATCATATTTACTATGTGTTAGTATTCATGTAATAAAATTGCTAGAGAACAAGAAGCTATTTCATTTCTTCCCAATTTTTAACTACACACAAATAGAATATTTATCAAAGATAATTAACAATTTCTGAGATATGCCTCATTTTTCTTGCTGCTGATGTTATTATTGCTAATTATCAGGATTTCTTCTTCTTTATTTTCTTTATTCTTATTGTTATTGCTATCATTGATAAGTAGTCTTATTTGTGTAAACCTGTAAGTGCATTGTGATTATTCAAGGCATAAATGAAAACGCGAAGAGAAGATAACCAGCAGTAACCAATCTCATAAATCCCATAAAGAACCCCCTAATTAAGGGTAAGACAAATACAGACTCCTAGACATACTAGAGTCAGATGCCTAGGTTAGCATTATGGGAGTATAAAGCAATATGTATAAACGCTGTATACAGATCATACAGTTATCGATGGTTACACCCCCAAAATATAAACACTGTCGATATTTCTTCTTAATATCTATATTTGTACTGTTATTTTGTTTAAATGTAAATTTTGAAGATCCTTGCTTTTATCAATAAATATAGTTAATTGAAATAGCATAGAATTTTCACCATAGAAAATAAGTACATTTACGGTTTTATATAATTATATCTCACAACAAATTTTCACCATATCGTTAGTATTTTTGGATCATAATGCAGTGGCATACAGAATATATTTTAATTAACATCGCAATGAAAAGATTTGTTATTGAGAAAAAAAGTATAGGTATTCAAATTGAAAGATATGATAATTTCAATGCAACATTACTGATGATGGATAAATTTCTTGAATGCAAAACCATAAATGTACATGACATTTTACTGATATCAATAATACAGAAAGTCACTATCTTCCATTTTAAAAACAAATTAATAAGTAAAATGAGTTTTATCTTCAGATGAAATTGAACTTTTATTGCTAATACATATTATTTTATCGGGGAGAGAGTTCAAATTTTTGATGTCGTTATAAAAGAATGTAATCGACCAGTTATCAACGCCATTATTCATCATCCTATTCATAAGATACCTTTAAACTTAAACTCGTAGATGTAAATCCATGGCAAGCTCCAAGTTGTGTGACATATACCTGTAGAACTGTCGAGATCTATTCATATGCATTGCATAATTGTGCATTAAATTTTAAAATTTATTTGGATCATTGAGAAAGCGTGTCCGAAGCAGTGGTTGCAATCGAAATAGATCATCGAAAAATCATCATAACATTTATCCAGTGTAGATGCATACCCTGTCATGGGCCTCTTGCTGCGCTTGCGCAATATTACATCCACTGAAGGGCAAGGACGGAGCTAAAGTCTGTTTCAAATCATATTCATAATTTGCATGAATAACATTAACCGACGCAAACTTTTCTATGCATTTTGTAACTGAAACAGACTTTATTTGAACTAGCATTGACCCATAGTTGTTTGACGTCGAGGCAATTATAAGGGCTGATCGACTACTGGTGATAGTTAATAGGGACCATTTCAAAGGTTATCATGTCACTATGTACAAATGGGTGATGTAAAAAAAACTTTTAATGAGATTTTAATGCTGTGTATAGACAATTATATGGATCAGCAAATGCATCACGAATCAAACTGTCGGGTCAAAAATATGACAACAGCTGTTTAGTGACGAATAAAAAGTATTAAATAAAAAATATAAAATCTGTTATTAGATGTAAATAATTTATAATATGAACTGTTATATCATATTCATTTAAGATATAGATTAATCCATTCATCACGGCGTGCTTTTGCAGTTCCATATATATGAAAACCATGTGTTGAGAACATGATCTGCAAAAATATTTACAATAAATTTATATAGATAGGTAATACAAGAATGTCATTATACATGGATCTTTAACGCCGCATTAATCTGGGAGAAAAGTATGTCATCGTTTTCTCCTAAAATATTAACAAATTCCACAACTGTTTAGAAAAAGCTTCGTTATTATGGTTCACTTGTTAGAGTAAAGGACGATTAAAGATACAACAACAGAATGAACACAAAATCGTCTGTTGGCCTGCAATCATTGTAGAATCTAATCTTGACACTTAACTACAAAAAACTGTGCAATTGAAAGGTGAAGTTTTTAAAGCTAGCATATTTTTGGATAACGACGTGACCCATCGATAGAAATAAGTAGGTTAAAAATGCATGAATAGGTCTTTACCTTCATATGTTCCGTTATGTTTTTCTTATCCTTTTTTAATAAATCAAGAATCAAGCTCCCAAATCTTCCATCTTGTAATATGTGTATCTAATGGCCAATTAAGTTAATCTGAAAAACTAACAATATATAAACTAAAAGGAATTTCCTGCTTTGATTAAAAGATCAAGAATGGGTTATATGAAGAAACTTTACCATAGACAGTAAAGGCACTTTGTCATCTCCATACATGTGTGTTCTTTTTTTCTTTAGAATCAGAACCGAATTTCTGCCAGAGAAATGTACATGTCGCTTTCAAGCCCCCCCCCCCCCCCAAGGCGGGAGAAAGATTGACTGAGATCATAACTTTCTAACTTAAGGATGGAAGCCGTGACATATCTATCATGCTATGTGTGGGCCATTATTCTCAAACCATGACCTCTTTCATACATTTTCTGTTACAACGACACTCTGCTTCACAGTATGACGAAAATAAAACGCAATAAATTAACCTTGGTAAAAATAAATGTGCCCATTCAGTATTGGAATCTCTTATGTATACACACAGGTCTAAAACGAATGTCCCATCATAGCGCTATATCGTTAGGGCGCGTGTTCAGAAAGAGTGATTATATTGATTACACACCCGAAGTAATGATTTTAAATGTACAAAAGAAAAGAACACTAGGATAAGACGTTTATCGTGGCGTCACTAGGTAAATAATCCCCACGTAAAAAAGAAATCCAGAAAAACAATATGCAAGTATATAGATACATGTATGACTGAACTCTATGATTATGGATGTTGCCAATCACAGGCTCTTTAAACCAGCAGTATCGTGGATGATATTCCTTCCAGGTTATGCCGCCAGTTCCTTAGGCTCAAATTTACAAACAAAGGAATAGATGCCGTCAACATAAGCAACATTCTTCGTCATAAAAGTGTTCATTAGTGTATTCCAACTTTTTCAAGTTCAAATTTAAGTCCAGTATTTCCTACAGCAATACTTCCACTATTGTATCCAAACATTTTAATTATAAACAAACTTTGCAGTGGCTAGATATAGACTATCTTATACTTAATCCACCTACGTGTTCTTGTTCTTCGTCTTCTTTCAACTATAGTCCAGCTGGACATGTTATTACTGGTGATATTGAAAAGTTGAAAATGATATGATAAATAGTGATGATATCATACCTAAATCAATTCAAAAATGGAAGACTGAATTATCTATACATTTAGAACTAGACTTTTTGACATCATAGACAGTTGCTTCTTCAACAAAAACGGAAAACGGAAATATTCATATCTAGTGATCAGTCATTCAAAACCTTACTTTGTTAAACACCACTCTGATTCCACGAACAAATACTCTGAAGTTGAAATAAAAAATATGCTAGAGTTCCTCATTGACAATATCTTCGTGGTCTTTGGTGATCAGGTCTTCCAACAGTCTGTTGGAATTCCCATGGGCACGAATTGTGCTCCTTTGTTAGCTGACCTGTTTTTATATTCATATGAAGCAGAATTTATTCAAAAACTTCTACGTGAGAAGAAAAAATCTCTCGCTGTGACCTTCAATTCGACTTTTAGATATATCGATGACGTTTTGTCTATTAATAATGATAGCTTTCATTCATATGTCGATTTGATATATCCCTGTGAGCTCGAAATAAAGGACACCACAGAGTCGTCCACATCTGCTTCATACTTGGATATTTTATTGAAAGTAGACATTAACGGCAAACTAACAACTCAACTGTATGACAAACGGGATTATTTCAGCTTCTCCATCGTCAACTTCCCATATTTATGTAGCAATATTCCATTATCACCTGCATATGGTGTTTATATATCTCAACTGATTCGATATGCAAGAGCTTGTTCTGGGTATAGTCAGTTTTTAAATCGAGGTAAGCTACTGACAAACAAGTTGATGGTACAGGGATTTCAACAGTCTCGATTGAAGTCAGCATTTCGCAAATTCTATGGTCGTTATAACGATCTAGTTCGTCAATACAACCTCGCATTGGGTCAAATGCTGTCTGACGTGTTTCATACCGATTGTTAAGCCGTTCTTGGCACACTGATTTTGACTGCGGATAACTCCATTTACCTGATCAGGATATGGGGCTCACGGCGGGTGTGACCGGTCAACAGGGGATGCTTACTCCTCCTAGGCACCTGATTCCACCTCTGGTGTGTCCAGGGGTCCGTGTTTGCCCAACTATCTAATTTGTATTGCTTGTAGGAGTTATGAGATTGATCACTGTTCGTTATCTTCACCTTGCATTTAGAAGGCAATATTTCGGTCAAAAAGGTGTTTAAATTCGACATTTAAATATATCGACGACGTTTTGTCTGTTAACAATAATAACTTTCATTCATATGTTGATTAGATATATTCCTGTGAGCTCGAAATAAAAGACACCACAGAGTCTTCCACTTCTGCTTCATACTTAGATATTTTATTGAAAGTAGACATTAATGGCAAACTGACAACTCAGCTGTATGACAAACGGGATGATTTCAGCTTCTATATCATCAATATTTATGTAGCAATATTCATTATCACCTGTATATTGTGTTTATATCTCTCAACTGATTCGATACGCAAAACGCTTGTTATATGTATGGTCAGTTTTTAAATCGAAGCAAGCTACTGCGAAACAAGTTGATGGTACAGGGGTTTCAACAGTCTCGATTGAAGTCAGCATTCCACAAATTCTATGGTCGTTATAACGATCTAGCTCTCATTGTGAAGTTTACTAAAAGTTCTTTAGATTTTTAGAATGCACATTTCATTTACATCACTTCTGGCATATGTAGTCGCACAGTAAGTTTGAAATTTCTCCTTCACAGCTGTTAATATTTTCATGAGGAGCAAAAATTGGGGCTTGGTAGAATATTTATTGGATCCAGTGATGTGCATGTATCTTTGTTTGTAAGGGTTTTTATGAAGTGATCTAGTATAGGTACGGTAACTCATATTCATCCAACCCTTTGACTGGGATATTAAATGTGTCCAAAACTGAAGCATGCTTTATATTCAGAATATTTGTCCAAGTTTCCCATTTCGTTTTGAAATCTTCGAGTATACAGTTTTTGTAGCCATATATTTCAATGTTGAAATGTATGTTTTGATATCTATAAATAATTCGGGAATGCATGTAGATAGTTTTTCATTCAAACAGCGCTTCCTATAAATATATGATTTAAAAATCAGAAAGATTAAGTATGTTCCACTGGTTTTAAGAGCGATGTTTAATCCAAAGATAAATGTTAATGGATTTCTTGGAATAACTCATAGAATATAATGATTAAGTCTTGAACAATAGGACACTCGCAAAGTATATGACACATTGTCTCTTCATATGTATTACAAAAGCTGTATAATTTACTTTCTTTCAATCCTATTTTAAACAAAAAGGTATTAATTGTGAGTATATGATTGTTGATTCTAAACTGTAGCCATTGTAGATTGGTACTCTTAGTATTGATGAAAGGTAACTGAAAAATATTTTTTCAATCTAATTCTTATAAGGTAAAATAACTCATTCATAACCAGTTACAACGAAGAAGTACATGTGCATTACTTCAGGCGATATTGGTATCTGATGTCTTAACTAATTCCAGACATGAACGTGTGTTGTTACTATAAATAGCCCTTATCATTGTCCACAGATATGACGTCACAGTTAAAGCTTTTTTTTGACTCAGTAAAAGCTCGGATACTCTCTACAAAATCTAAAGAAAGAATATCAAATATGCATTTGAAAAGCAGTCTTTCAGGAATATCATTTCCAAACCAGTGTAGTATAAAATTTTGACCTAGACCTGGAATTGATTTCTGAGCGTTGACATATAAAATCAAAGTCCTGGAATTTTGTACCTGGGTCATTTTGCAAACAGGAAATATTGCGAGGTGAAATCAATTCAGCATATGACGATCTTTGAATTTTGACCCTACATTGCGTTAAAGGGTAATGATGGATTTAGATTGATTGACTGATTGATTGAGGTTTTACGCCGTTTTATGAGCAAAAATCTCCCCACATCGTTGGAAAGGTCTCGAGTATAGTCCCTTAATGACACCCCTTTGCGTATGGACATGACCCCGAAATGAAAGTAGCTTGTAATATATCATCTGAACGGTCTCAATGAATAGAATTCGAATATGATCTCTCCATCTTAGGACATGGGCGTGGTCTTAAAAAATTAAAGTATTGACAGATAACTCATGTAATGTATTATTGAAAAAGTTTCGACATGTAGAGTCCCAAAACAACCTCCAGGGACCCCGGGTATTGGTGTGATCCCCTAAAAATGAAAGAGGAGAGAAAGTAGTCTTGTAATATAGTGTTGGAAATGTTTCAACAAGTAGAGTTACCAATGTACACCCCACTCCCTGAATCCCCGGCCATGGACGTGGTACCAAACATTAAAGTATATTGAGAATAGTCATGTAATGTGCCTTTGGAAAGGTTCTATCTAGCATAATTAGTTATAACATCATGTATCTAGAATTGGACGGTAGACATACTTGTTACATAATTGTACGATATAATTTCTAGTTTTCTTTGATTTTGCTTTTAAATGACCTTTTCATTACTTCTATTTCAAAGCTCAGTTAAGTATTTTTGTTTTTCATATATGCACAGATTTCAAATTAATAATGGTGGTAACCAACTTCTTTACAAGCATTTTAATGCACCGGACCACTCCATCTTGTCCATGAGGAGGGTAAGGATTTTAGAAAAAATTTACCATCACACAAACAATCCTACATTAAGCACCCCTTTTCGTAGACAACGAGAAGATCACTGGATCAGGACCCTAGGCACTGCATTTCCATATTCATGCAATAATAATGTATATGATGTGGGAAATTTGACTAGTCCACAAGGAAATAACCCTAATGTGATGGGACTCTTTCCCAATACCCAAAGACGAAAACTCAGTCACGGACATCGTTCATATAAAAGACCAAGTATAAATGATGTCACGTTTGATTCACTTTTGCCTCACGTCAACAGACAATTGGGTCCACATCATATTCGTACAAAACTTTACTATATTCCATTGAGGGTTTTACACACGTTATTTGAAGAAGCTATGGTTAGTCTATACTTGGATTTTTCAACACCTGAATATAGACTGAACTCTATGATTATGGATGTTGCCTACCACAGGCTCAATAAACCAGCACGGACCATGGATGATATTCCTTCCAAATCATGACGTAAGTTCCTTAAGCTCAAATTTACAAACAAAGGAATAGATGCCACATTCTTCGTCATAAAAGGGTTCAGTCGTGTATTCCAACTTATTTCAAGTTCAAGTCTACACCCTGTATTTCCTACAGCTATACTTCTACTATTGCATCCAAACTTTTTAATTATAAACAAACTTTGCAGAGCTTAGATATAGACCATCTTATACGTAATCCACCAACATGTTCTTGTTCTTCATCTTCTTTCAACTACAGTCCAGCTGGACATGTCATTACTGGTGATGTTGATATAGTTGAAAATGAGGACCTCAAATCACTTATTCTTAAAGGTCCTAAATACAGAGAACCTCGGTCTTTTAATTGGCGACAAAACTTCATCTCTATTATGAGTTCTGTCGAAGATTATGCCAGACGATGGGCTAAATATGAAAAAGAAGAACTTGATACATTGTCAGAATGGGTTAAAAGCATAAGAGGGATGTTAAAATTCCGCATTAGACACATGAAAACAAAAGTTCGTACCATCTATCTTTCTATGTTTAGTAAACCAGAAGTGATAAAAGAATTAGATAGGTTACATGAGGAATATGTTTTGGTTCCAGCTGACAAAGCTAGTAACAATATTGTCTTTGTTTGTAAGGCTCATTATTA
Organism: Ostrea edulis; assembly: GCF_947568905.1. NCBI lineage: Eukaryota > Metazoa > Mollusca > Bivalvia > Ostreida > Ostreidae > Ostrea > Ostrea edulis. The sequence continues at coordinate 92,644,977 of NC_079169.1, forward strand.
CAACTGTATTTTAAACGAACTTGGCATTAATTCCACTTTTGGTAATCATACTTATACTCCAACTGCCCTTTCAAAAGACGAAATTCTTCAAAACCATGCTTCAGTTTTAGACACATTTAATATTCCAGTCAATGGGTCGAATGAATATGAGTTACCGTACCTGTACTGGATTCCTAAACTACATAAAAACCCTTACAAACAAAGATACATTGCGGATCCAGTAAGTGCTCTACCAAGCCCCTATCTTTACTCCTCACGAAAATGTTAAAAGCTGTGAAGGAGAAACTTCAAACTTACTGTGCGACTACATATGCCAGAAGTTGTGTTAATCAAATGTGGATTCTAAAAAATTCTAAAGAACTTTTAGTAAACTTGAAATCACAGAATTTTTCCCAAATCAATAGCATTAAAACCTATGACTTTTCAACACTATACACGACCACTCCTCACGATAAATTAAAGACTAGACTTTAGGTCTTCCAACAGTCTGTTGGAATTCCCATGGGCACGAATTGTGCTCCTTTGTTAGCTGACCTGTTTTTATATTCATATGAAGCAGAATTTATTCAAAAACTTCTACGTGAGAAGGAAAAATCTCTCGCTGTGACCTTCAATTCGACTTTTAGATATATCGATGACGTTTTGTCTATTAACAATGATAGCTTTCATTCATATGTCGATTTGATATATCCCTGTGAGCTCGAAATAAAGGATTTCAGCTTCTCCATCGTCAACTTCCCACATTTATGTAGCAATATTCCATTATCACCTGCATATGGTGTTTATATATCTCAACTGATTCGATATGCAAGAGCTTGTTCTGGGTATAGTCATTTTTTAAATCGAGGTAAGCTACTGACAAACAAGTTGATGGTACAGGGATTTCAACAGTCTCGATTGAAGTCAGCATTTCGCAAATTCTTTATAACGATCTAGTTCGTCAATACAACCTCGCATTGGGTCAAATGCTGTCTGACGTGTTTCATACCGATTGTTAAGCCGTTCTTGGCACACTGATTTTGGCTGCGGATAACTCCGTTTACCTGATCAGAATATGGGGCTCACGGTGGGTGTGACCGGTCGACAGGGGATGCTTACTCCTCCTAGGCACCTGATCCCACCTCTGGTGTGTCCAGGGGTCCGTGTTTGCCCAACTATCTATTTTGTATTGCTTGTATGAGTTATGAGATTGATCACTGTTCGTTATCTTCACCTTGCATATGGTTACAGAATATTCTAACTCAAAGCTAATACCTCATATATTCTTTATTGCTTAACATGTACGTCTAACATTGGTGTGGGTGTTCAGACAGATAATATCATAAATGAATGTTATTACGTAATTTAAAGACACAATGAAGATATTTTTCAAATTACACAACTGTTTAGAATTATTTACTTTTAATTATTGTATAGATTTAAAGATAGGTGGGTTTTTCATTGACACACGTCAACATATCCCTTATGCAATTCGGTAACGTGAAGACATTTCAAAACAAAGTGAAATTCATCCCCAATATCTAAATGGCACAGTGTACAATATTTTCGAATTATTTGTTTTTTGCCTTATAAAAGTGGCAGTCACTTTTAATGCGAAGATAATGGGATGACATTCTAATTCGACTAATTTGATTTTTATATACATGTGGTATTGACTTCTACATTTGTCTTAAAAAACTGGAAACACTTTTATAATAATGCTGTGTACAGGAACAGTAGAGTATGACTTCCTTTCAAAATCTCGCATTGGGTGAGATCTTGATTATTCTCTGACTGGATCTACCTCTTACTGGAAGTGTTAAAAATTTCTTTTGTTTTGGCTTCAAAATGACTGTTATGCTCACTTTAGTCTAAAAACTGAATTCAGGGTTGTTCTTTTTTACAGAGCTTGCACATGGTTATAGAGTTCATTGTACATATATTACAACATAAAACCATGACGTCGAGAGAGAAAATAGGTATTAATGCTAATTAATATATCTCTAAAACACTGACGCTAATCTAAAACAGGCTATACATAATAAAACTTATTGACACAAGCGTCAAAGTCGGCCGCAACTACGTGGTATAGTACTATATCTATCAAAACAATGTAAGTACACATTTTAATATAACGAATAGTGATCAATTTTATTAATACCATAAATGAATAGGACAAACACGGACCCCTGGATAAACCAGGTGCCTGGGAGTAAGCACCCTTGTTAAATATCAAAACTATGTAAAAGTAAACCATTTAGACACCTACATGATTTTATATTTATAAACTTATTTTTTCCTGCATTAGTCCTTCACTAGATAGTTATTTCTGGTAGGTTAAGCGTATGTTCACATTTTAGATAATATCCCACTGCATTCGACAAAATCCTATTGTATTAAGTAGATCGTACAACAAAGAGATAATAAATACTACAAACTTTGATTACTTGAAATAAAATCTTAACGATAAATTCTCTTTAGGTGCGAAAATAAATAGTACGAGTTAAGAGATTCCGTATACCCAAAATTATTATAGGATTAAACATTCTTTTTGAAGAATTTATCGATGTGTAAACTCCGGATATTTTACTCACAAACTAAATCAAAGTGCTAATATTGATAGTGAGTTTTCATTGTTCACAATAGCTATTCATTAGATAAAGTTTGTTAGTAAAATGTCCGGAGTTTACACATCGATAAATTCTTCAACAAGAATGTTTGATTCTTATAATTCCAATTCATTCACTTTTGCAAAAAATTGAATATTTTCCCCGCACTATGTTATTTGTTTTCAGGCGCGTATGAATACATCGCGTTTTCGGATTTATTGATGTATAAACTGTTGTTCAGCTTTATTTTTGTCCAATCAAAACAATTGTAATAAATAACATAATCGTGATTAGATACATGTAGCTACTGTGTGTGTAATTTGATGTAATACAATAATCAAATAATAATGATAATCTGGAATAAATACAATTAAGTTTGTTATTTTACAAAACTAAAAATAAAACAATGTACGGGTGGTCCCGTAGTACAAAATGTAAATAACGATTATCTTTCTAAAACCATGACATATAACGAGCCTCTTTCATGTTAATCATAATATTCAGGAAATCCATTCATTCACTTTATTCCCTCAGTTAACTAGGTACATGGGGTACATGAGAGATATATTTTGGTATATGCAATAACATGACATGAGTCATAAATACTATTTGTTTACACAAACCTTAAATTCTCCAACGACAATCTCAACTTACTTGTCTGCTATTGGGTATGTTCATAAGATAATGAAATTGCATGACCCAACTCATTCCTTTTTTTTATTAAAAAACTTGTGACTGGAGCTTATCCACTTGGCAATACTTTTGACATACACCTACCTATTACGCATAACATATGGAATTCCCTTAAATAGATGTCATACCAGAAGTTGTCTTAGATAATTATTCAAAACATTGTTCAAATCTTTATTTCTGTTTGCCTTCGCAGCATTTGCAAGGATCGGAAGGCTAGTTTGCACAACACCTGATAACTCAAATGACATAATTCAATTAATGGATGTTACCCTTTAAGGGTAAAGTTACTGCTATATATGCATGTTTTAGAACATACAAACGCAATTGCAATGGTGTGCCAAAATTCATCTCCTTTGGTTCAAGTGATTGTAAATTTTCAGCTTTATTAGCAGTAGTTGAGTATTCGAAAATAATACCAACTTGGCAGGGACCATTTTGTTTCGAACATGGGCACACTCATTAGGCGCAATACTTTTGATAATACTATGCAGAGTTGCTTGTGGCTTTATAACCTAAATAGTACACTTTACAAAGGACATAATTCTAGAATAGGGGCTACAACTGCAGCAACAGAATAGGGTTTATCGGATGTGTAGATTAGAGCAATGGGTAGGTGAAAATCCAATGAATTCTTAAAATACATTAGATCCGATTTCGTAAGATAAATACACCAGGAGCAATCCCCTGCTTAGCATTAACCATTGGATCATATCTTATCTAATTACCTTAGTTACCTGCTTGGGCAGGTAACACATGAGGCAATACAAGTACATGTATTTCGTCCTAGTTATTTTATGTTTTCTGTTTGGACCGTAAACAGTGCAATTAGTAATATTTTTGGGAGATTTGCCTGTACGGGCTATTAACTCATTTTGCACATACAGCGTATACCATGCATCGGATATTCTCGTGTTAACGCTGATTAACAGACAGACTATTGTATATTATGTATGCCCCTTCTTGTTGAAAACTAATTTGTTAATTGCTTGGGCCGGTAACTTATATCATTATCTCGATTTGTTTTGTACTTTATTTTACTTCCTTGTCCCAGTTTAGTCATGATATATTGCATTAATTTGTATTCGAACATGAACATTAATTTTGCTACTTGCTTGGGCTGGTAACTTATATCATTATTTTTTACCAGGTTTTTTTCCCATTCACTGTTAACACAACATAGAGAACATATTAAACAAGCATTATTTCACTTTGTATTTGGCATTGATTATTCCGACCTAGTCCCAATTTTGTCACGACATATTGCGACAGACCATTCTATATTTAGCTGTTCACATTGCTGCTCCTTAGAATTGGCCGGTTGACACCATTATGGTTTCGATACGTGGCCTTTGGTGCCTTTGGAACTCACATTTTGCCACTTACAAATTCACTTGCTATCAAGGTTTTTTGCATGCAATGGTTCGGTAAAATGTAAGATTTGTTTGGTGTCATTCGTATCCTCTTGATGACTCACATTTGTTTAATGCAGTACTTCTGTGTACATGTGTGAGGTAAGCTTACGGTTGATCATTTTGGCCATTATACTTTAAAGGCATAGGGTCTAAGATATTGGTAAAATTTTGCATGTTCCAAAAGGTGGCGAAAGTAAAGATCATAACTAGAAAATCACAAAAGGTTCTTTAGAATGTTTACAAACACATCAAATAGGATAGTAATTACAAAATGATTCCCTGTTCTCATTTGCCTAAACTAGTACCCTGTTGACTTCGCATCTCTTATGTTTGTGTTTAGCCACCAATCAGCGGGGTACCAGTTTAATATATTGTCCTCCAGATAAACATTTTAGAAAGGGCTAAAACGTCAAAATGACTTCAATTTCAAAGCACTGCAGCTTTAGGTAACTCATGATTAATACTACAAATTTCTTTTTTGGAGTTCTTCTTGCAAAATATTGTGATGTCATTTTTTAGATAAAAGATAGACCCTATGCCTTTAAACTGTACTTGGTCTTAACCGGTGTGTTTAATTTTCACAAGTTGAATTCTGTATACACAGCCTGTAAGCTGAAATAAACAATATTGCTCATCACATATCGGGTGTTGCGTTATTGAATACTAAAGTATAGAGTTTTGAAAAGAGGGAGCATAAATACTCTCATAGATAAAGTTTTCTTATTAATATCCCTGCTACAGTCCAAATATTGTTATAGGGTGTCAATGGTGAATATTTTAGTATTAATTCAAGAATATTTAATACAGTACATTCCGTTATTAAAAAAGTCAAATATTCAGTATTCAATACTGCTGTTCAAAATGTATGCACTCCCGCAATACTTCACTGTATAATTAAACATTTCTGAACCCAAATCATTGTATTTATTTGTTATATTCTTACCATAACCGACACGTAGCTGTTGCCACCTTTATCTATAATTGTTTCATTTATTTCTCTTATTTGTAACCTATTTCTTTCTTTTTCAATCATTTTGTTGATATTTCCATGCACTATAGTAATTACATTCTGTTATAACTGACCTGTGACCTTTCGAGAGGGCTTATATAGGCATTGCGCCTACTGCTTAATACTATCTATGTCTGTATTTCCAATATACATGCATATGCACGAATAGAATACTGTTCAAATTCTTATCTTCACCTTTTCATTTTTTGATGCCATAGTCCTTGGGGCTAATGATATTTTTAACTAATACTCATGTGACTGATAAGGCCTGTGGGCCTATGGTTAATTTATATGGTAACTATGTTATTCAAATTACGATTTGTAAGGTCTGTATATCACTCCCTCTGAAGATCCCAAAATATCATCGTTCAATTTTTGTTATGACTGACCTCTTTATCATTGGTTTACAGTAATTATAATCCGCATGGTGTTAAAGTTACATGATTTCTGCTCAAGCCATGTATACTTGAAAGGCTACATTAGTCTGCAATACTTTCCAAATTAGAACGCCACAAGTTTATGACATTTCCATTGTGAAATATTCTAAGTACATACATATACATAATGTTACTACATTTTATTTCCATTGTTGTTAATCAGATTTCTCCTAAAATATTATGGTAAAAATCGTCATATCCCTTTTTAGAATTAAGTATCTTAAGTAAATTAAATCAAGCATTTCAATGATTTCCACAGCAACACATAAACAGTCAAACAGGCAACCCAACTTTAATGAATAAATCTAATTGATAATCAAGTGCTAAATCATATAATCGTATTTTCTATATTATTCCTAACATAACGTTCTGTGCTTGTTCACACGAGCGTTTAACTGCTTTACCAAATTAACAAGTTCTTGAAAAATGACTCCTGGATAACGGAAGTTTTTAACTGTCCCAACAGGTAAACCATTGTAAATAAAAACATATTTTGGTGGTCGACCTCTAGAAATATCATAATTTTCATTTTGCTAATATTGATAGTGACTTTTCATTGTTCACAATAGCTATTAATTAGATAAATTCAAATGAGACTCTAAATCATGTGCAGACTCTGGTACAATAACTGTCATCTGCATAAAACAAATTATCCATCTTTATGAACTAAAATAATTCATCTTCAATACTTTCAGAAATATATATAGGCCAATGACATTTCTTCCTGCGTCCTTTGTCTTCATTCAACTATAATCCAGTTCTACGTGTCATTACTGGAGTTTTACGAAGAGGCTTATTTTTACAATCGACGGCTGACTTTTACAATTAAAAGGCCAACTCCAAATATGAAAAATTTGGAAGTGGTATTTGCAAAATTCAAAGACTTCACCGCATTCAATTGTATGTATCGTTTAACGTCCCACTCGATAATTTTTCACTCGTATGGGATTGTGGTAGCTCAGTAGTTGAGTGTTCGTTTTGTAACCGAGAGGTCGTGAATTCAAGCCCGCCTCGTGCCATGGCCGCGTCAAACCTAATATTGATTGACTTAATATTGTTTAACGTCCCTCTCGAGAAATTTTCATTCATATGACAAATTGTGGCATGCGTTGGCACGATAAGGAACCCTCACTACTAAGGCGCTGAGCGCTAAATATAGGCCGGGTTTACATCGGTGGCACTTCACCTACAGATGATAACCTCTCAATATGAGTGAAAAATCCAGGAAGGGACGTAAAAGCAACCAATCAATCATGTGGAGACGTCACTATTGCCGGTGAAGGGCTGCAAAATGTAGGTCCACGCTCGGCGCTTACGGTCTTTCAACAGGGATGAATCTTTGTCGTGTCACACTTGTTGTGACACAGGGCCTCGGTTTTTCCAGTCTTATCGGAAGGATCGCCCCATTTAGTCGCCTCTTACGACAAGCAAGGGGTACTGAGGGCATATTCTAAGCCGGTTTATCCACGGGGTACGGCATTTCTAAAGGACAAGCATATATGTCAAATGCTTATATCGATAATGTATATAGTCATTGATTTACTACAAGCATTGTTTATTCTATTTAAACCTAGGGTTTCAAGACGAAAGAGAGGGAAACAAAGACGTAACATTTTTTTTGAAAATGAGAGGGAGGGGCTATGACAAGCCTACTCCCCTCAATTTTATGCCCCCCCCCCCCTTTCAATGAAGAGGGACATATTGGTTTGCACCTGTAGGTCGGTCGGTTGGTCGGTCGGTCGGTCGGTCGGTAGACCACATGTTGTCCGCTCAATATCTTGAGAACCATTCACTTGATGATAATGATATTTCATATGTTGATTGGTTATGAGTAGAAGAGGACCACTATTGTTTTTTATGTCAAAAGGTCAAGGGTCAATCTACTCTGCATATAGGAATATAATGTCCGCTCAATATCTTGAGAATCCTTTGTTTGAAAACATCAAACTAAGCACACTGGTACATCTTAAGGAGTAGATGACCCCTATTGATTTTGAGGTCATATGGTCAAAGGTCAAGGGTCAAACTGGGCATATGAATATGCTGACCATTCAAGGTCTAGAGAACACTTTGCTTGACAGACATCAAACTTGGTACACTGGTACATCTTCAGAAGAAGATGACCCCTATTGATTTTGATGTCACATGGTCAAAGGCCAAGGGTCAAGCTGGACATAGGAATATACTGTCCGTTCAATATATTGAGAACCCTTTACTTGACAGACATCAAACTTGGTACACGGGTACAACTTCAGGAGAAGATGACCTCTATTGATTTTGAGGTCACATGTTTAAAGGTCAAGGGTCAAACTGGACATTGGAATATACTGTCCGTTCAATATCTTGAGAACCCTTTGATTGACAGACATCAAACTTGGTACACGGGTACAACTTCAGGAGAAGATGACCCCTATTGATTTTGAGGTCACATGGTCAAAGGTCAAGGGTCAAACTGGACATAGGAATATACTGTCCGTTCAATATCTTGAGAACCCTTTGATTGACAGACATCAAACTTGGTACACTGGTACATCTTCAGGAGAAGATTATCCCTATTGATTTTGAGGTCACATGTTGAAAAGTCAAACTGAACATAGTAATATACTGTCCACTCAATATCTTGATAACCCTTTTGCTTGACAGACATCAAACTTAGGACACTGGTACATCTTCAGGAGAAGATGACCTATATTGATTTTGAGGTCAAAGGTCAATTGTTGAACTGGACATAGTAATATATTGTCACCTATATTTTAAGAATTATTTGCTTGATTGACACCAAACTTGGTACACTGGTACAGCATAAAGAGTAGATGACCCCTATTGATTTTTAGGTCACATGGTCAATTCTCTCTTGACATAGGAAGATATTATCTGCTCAATATTTTGAATTGATGATACTACTATCAATTAAATGATGTTTGTGTATAAACCTTTTCAATTTTGCACTATGGGGGGCATATGTGTTTTACAAACATCTCTTGTTTAATCTAGTATAGAGCTTCTGTTCAAAGGTGAGTGGGTGGGTGGGGATTACTTTGTTCCTGGAGGAGCCACAATCCTAAGATGGGATAGAGAACTTTTAAGCTTTGAGGGCTGATGACACATTATTTAGAAGTGTCAAGATAATTTGAGCTGGCCTGCTTACATTGAGCGTGCTGTGGTATACTTATGGTATACAGTAAACTTCTTCTTATCGCAATTTTTTGGGTCCCTTTATGCATTTCTCAGCTCGTCTTCGCAGTTAATGGATTATTTTTTAATATCAATAAATTTAGCTTAATAAAAAAAATAAAACGAGTAGTGCATTGCGAAAGTGTCGAACAAATGGAAAGAATAAGAGTCAGGTCCAGTTGAAATGGTCGGCATACAAATTAAACTCAAAACAGGTTTCATTAACATCTTAAACATATACATACCACCACAGGATACTCAACATCTTCAACTTGCACTTGCACGTCTTTCTCAAACATTTTCTACAAATACAATCTACCTAGGAGATTTCAACATATACCACCCAGTCCTGGGAGCCAACAACAAGGACAAAGCAGGAGAGGACGTCATCCAGTGGGTAGATGGTCAAAACTTAGTCATGCTTAATGATGGAACCCCTACTAGGATTGATCCAAATACTGGTAACACCACAGCATTGGATTTATCATATCAATCATGCCCGATTGGATAGTTGTACAAGACCCCTGTGGATCAGATCATCTCCCTATCATCTTTTAACTTTTCCCTTACTCCATACATGGAAATCACTACATTACCAAAATATTGGGTCTACGCTAAAACCATCGGGGCCAAATTTGCCCATATACTTAGTGCAATTCAAGTTGATCAAATTGCAGATAACAACATAGACCAATATCTAGACAATATCAACAAAGCTATTCTTCAAGTAGCCGAACACTCCATTTCCAGGATCTCAGGTAAAACAGTCACCAGGCCAATTAACCCTGCTTGGACAGACAACTGCACTCAAGCTAGGAAAGCTAGCAGGAAAACCTTTAAGGAATTCCAGCAGGAACACATCTTCAAGGCAGAATACAACAGAGTATGTAAGCACACAAAACATGTCATCTTCCAAGAACAGCAAACTTACTGGCAAATCTTTGTTTCAACACTATACTCGCGTACAAACACAACAACAGTCTGGAGAAAGGTCAAAGCATTTCTAGATAAAAACAATAGGACAACTTCCAACAATACAAAATGCACACAGCTCACAAGACAAGGCAAATTTAATTGCTAAAACATTTCAACAGGCTAGTTCAAACACCAACCTTGATCCAGCACATGCACTAGTCAGGGACCGATTCAAACACGAACTCCACGTCAAAGACACAGGTCCCAACACTGCAACACTCAATCTACCATTTACATTGCACGAACTCAAGCAAGCTCTCATACATAACCAAAAAAAAACATTGCACCCGGAGGGGACAGAATTAATATTTCATGCTAAAACACCTCCCTCCAAATTTCACGAACATTATACTTCATTTCTACAATCAACTCTTTACAAAAACCCAATTTCCAACATCTTGGAGAAATGCCATAGTCATTCCAATACCTGTAACAGGCAAGGATCACCATGTTCCTGATTCCTACAGACCAATATCACTAACATCACACTTGTGCAAAACCTTGGAAACCAAAGTAATAGGAATGGCAAACAGTCAATACACAGGAGCAGTCTTCATCGACATCTTTAAAGCCTTCGATCTGGTCTGGCGTGATGGACTGATATACAAGCTTCGTCATCAGTTCCACTACACTCTGCTTCATCAGGTCTTTCCTCAAAGACAGGAAAATACAGGTAACTGTAAACCAGTCCAACTCAAATCTGCACACCTTGGACAATGACACATCACAGGGTTCCGTTATCAGTCCTACACTTTTCAATCTCATGATCAATGACTTATCATCCACAATACAACACCAAAAACAATCGTACCAAGTGGCTAATCTCTCCCAGTTTGCAGATGACATGCAAATTCGCTACACAAGTCGCTTTATTAAAATCATTAACATTAAGCTGCAAAGCACTCTGGACTCAATTTCAAACTGGTCCATCCAGTGGGGTTTCAAGCTATCGCAACCAAAAACTGTCGCAATCTTATTTGGCAAAACTAACCCAAAGCACACTAACTACAAATCCCAGCTATAACTCCACCTAAGAAATCAACCCATCAAGGTAGAATCACAAGTAACCTTTGTGGGAGTCATATTCGACGAATGTATGAAATTCAAAGCCCACGTCGAAAAACAAAAAAATTCGGTGCTGACAAACAAACTCTTCTAATGCTCTACAAATATCTTCTTAGATCTACACTTGACTACGGCTTCCAGGCTTACAACTCAGGTTGCAAGACATATCTTCAAAGTCTGGACAGGATCCAAGCGTCGGAACTCCGAATTGCACTTAGAACTCACCACACCACAGAAAAACACAGTCCTACTGGAATCGGGAGAACTGCCACTTAACCAACGCAGACTCCAACTTTCTCTAAGCTACTGGGTTAGGGTCTTCTCTGACAAAACAAATCCTGCAAATACATTATTGCAAGCATCACATACTTACGCATACACTGACACCAAATCCAGCGAAAGGTAGGGGAGGATAAGAGAAATGGACCATTTGGCTACCAAATATGGAAGTATATACACTTATGGCTACCCGAGCCACCAACCAAACAATTGCTACCAATGGCACCATGGACCTTTCCTCTTCCTACAGTTTGCACCAATATCGGCAATGCAATCACCAAAAACCACAGTAACCCATTACAAATCAAAGTAATTGCACTGCAACACAGACATACACTACCAAGGGTCCCAAAAATATACACTGATGGAAGCAAATAACCCACCACAGGCAAAACGGGTGCAGCCTTCTACGACCCCAGCGGTCCCATAGAGGAGGGGTATAGATGCACGGACAACATCTCTGTCTACTCGACGGAGATGGTTGCTCTAATTTCTGCACTTAAAATACATTCACAATAAGGATATCGGAGAGCGGTAATTCTCAGTGACTCCCTTAATGCACTACAAACACTACAAACATTGCACACTAGTAGGACAGATCTTCTCAACACCATCCTCTTGCATCATTCCACACAATACAATCAACACATCCACTTCCAGTGGATACCTTCGCATGTCGGCATCCAAGGAAACGAGACTGTCGACAACACTGCCAAACAAACACTACCTAGGTCATAACAAGGTTACATATGACATATTGCTAGGGGTCAGAGAAATTTACAGCTCCATACATCGCACTATAATCGGCATCTACAAACAACAGCTAAACTCAAACTCCAAATTCATAGCTAAAATCAAATCCAACACATGCTCAAAACCTCTTAAATATCACTCTAACATACACTACGACAAAATCATCACACTCTTGAGGGTGGGGAAACCAATCTATTGGGCGATTTAGGTCAGTACACCAGGCACACAAACAACAAATGCACACACTGCCAGGTCCCAGAAACAATCGCCAATTACCTTTTACACTGCCCACTTCACAACCACCACAGAACAAACCTCATACAAACTCTTCACGCAGCAGGAGTCGCTACCTTTGACCTTCACACTCTGCTAACCATATCCAAGTGCAACATTAATACCATCGTACCAGCAATATAAAACTTTATCACATCCACAGGATATACTAACTATATCTAAGTGTGACTAATTGCTCTTGGCTCGAACTCTGTATTTTATTGTAGAGATGCCCCAGTTGGGGTAGGATTCGACCATTTGCTTTTGGTTGTATCTTCTCTCACTCTCATCCTCTTTCATCGTAGCGGTTTGTGTGGCGTTGGTACTATGTGAGGACAGTATTTTGTCTGCTGGTAGTGGCCCGGGGCTTAACCCTGGGCCGGTGTCAAATGTCTCATAGATACGCTGCGTCACATACATTCATACTCAATACACGCCAATCCCTACATCATTCACTTACACCCTCAACTGTCAGACACTCTTGAAGCAACACCTCTGGTGACAGGAGTGGCTGATAGTTGTACATTTTAACCTTTAAGGGCTACAGCAGGTATCAGTCACTTCTGCTACCTGTAGTTTCCCAGCTATAACACATGCCCGCAGCCATTAAAATTTATACCGTAAATCTGGATATTTTTGTGTCGATTTAATTTTGCGAATTTGAGTAAAAAGCCGATACATTTATTTTTGTGTTTCTTATTTTTGCGAATTTATGAAAAAACATATTTAAAAAACGTGTGAAACATTATATTTGAGAAAAATATTTTTGCGAATCCAACTGACTCGCAAAAACGCGAAAGATTAATCGACAGCAAAAATAACCAGATTTACGGTACATCAAAACACCCAAACATACCATAAACATGTCACGTACCTTTGGCAGTTTACGCTGATACCTTACCCAAATAACATACCCTCCTCAGCTAATTCCTTTTATATAGAGTTTTAAAAAATATCAAAAATAAATTAAGAAAAATAGATAAATAAAAAAATAATAATAATGATGATAATAAAAAAAATAATAATACTAACATACATGTCTTTCATTAAAAGATAACACAAATTACAGCCAACACTCAACCTTACATCTCTAAGTCCTTGATATTAAACTTCCCAATTTACTTTAATATATCCAGGCATCTCATGGATTAAATATAGGATTCAGAATCGTATTCCCTGTATTATCAATAAGCGTATGCTCCTTAATAGGGTATAAAGCTCTCTGTATTATAGTTTAAATTAGACATACATACGCCTAAATTTATCAAGTAATTCTTTATACAATAACGCATCGGGCTATTAAAGACAGTGGTCTAACGCATCTTCTATGGCTTTCTCATAAAGTCATGGACGTGCGAGCTTGGTCAACTCCACCTTAAACACCTTTGGCCATAAATACATTTGAACACACACACAACTATCCTTCTGCTTTGGGCCAGTAACTAAGGAAATTTAGACGACTATCTGAATTTAGACAAATTCAAGCACAGAGCTGGTGGGTTTCTGCACTAGATTCGATGGGGTGCTCCCTCCGTACCTCCTTTGCCGCATCCTCAACACAGTCTTCAAGAAGACCGTCTCCCCGATTTTACTGCGGGAGATCCGAGGGTCGGTCGACCACAGACGAAGAATAGTAAACTATCTTCAAGAAGTCCTTCCCCGACTATACGGTAGGGATCCGTAGGCGATCGACTTTAGGAAGAGGAGATGGACCCATCCACCACCTTATAGAGGACCTGTTATATTTGTTATTAACGTAAGTTTTGTTGGAATTTAACTTGATACTTAGGAAGGAAATATAAGCGGACCCAATTAATATTTTTAATGGGTTGTTTTATTGTATAGATCGTTACATTTATACACAGTTCAATTTTCATTTGATTTAGTCAATATTCTGTACCTCATGTAAAATTATTTTTCACTTTTCTGCTTCCAACCAAAATGGGACCATTGTTTTCTATTTTATATGCACTGCAATCTTCCATATATATTTGGGTAGTTCAGTTGAATGTACAGCAAATGTTAACAGCAAACGAACACCTTAACTGTATGACTTCAGTTTCTCGTTAACTCCCCATATTTATGTAGCAATATCCTATTATCACCTGCATATGATGTTTATATCTTTCAACTAATTCGATACGCAAAATTGTGTTCTGGGTATGATCAATTTTTAAATCAAGACAATCTACTAGCAATAAGCTTTACGAATTCTATGATTATAATGATCCAATGTGCAAATACAACATGTTACGTCTGGCATGCGTCATGCCAATTACCGCTCTTTGCATACCAAATAAAGACAACATAACAAAGGATAAGCTGAAGATATGTAGGATGTGTGTGTGTGTGTGTGTGTGTGTGTGTGTGTGTGTGTGTGTGTGAGAGAGAGAGAGAGAGAGAGAGAGAGAGAGGGGTAAGGAAAACCAGATTCCATTGATTCCATTTTTGTATTTCATAAAAAAAATCATTTGCGATATTGCAGCACGCACACTCAAGGACTGTTCAGTGTATCTTGCTGTATTTAAGTATTTTAGCCATGTATCATTGTATCATGTTATTATTTTCAGTAATATAATAGCTATCTGTAAATCAGTCTTATCTTCCAGAAAATGACAAATGGAAAAATTCACATTCCCATAGAATATGTTCTATCGTTTCCTCTTCAGAATGACAATGATTGTACTATTTAAAGTCATTTTTTAAAAATTTTGAATAAAAAGCAATTTGTAGATAAGATTCGGTTTATAAATCTGTATTGAAACCATTGGATTTTGCTTTCTTTTGTCAATCTTCGAAGGGTATTTTATGAATTATTTTACCATTCTTTAGTGTTAACTTCTACAAGCTTAATCCATTTTGATTTGCCTGATGTGATTGAGGTCTTTTGATTTATAGTTTCATTAAAAAGTTTTCATTTGTTGCATTTTAACACTGTATATACAATATGTATGTTTGATATAATCAATAAATTTGTGAGATTTTTTTTTTTTATAGTTTTGTCATATCCATAATTTAACAGAATGAATAATGCTATGATGTTCTAAAAATAATCTTTGTATTTGGATGTAAAATTTATATGGTACTAATTTTGATGCACCAGATGCATCTTTTCGACAAATAATGTCTCTTCAGTGATGCAGACTTGTAAGAGCAATTATAGGGGAAAACAGCTATGCATGAGGGAGATAATCTTTAATTTTTAAATGAATTTCTATATTTTATCACAGCAACTAAATACACATCCGTATTTTCAAGCTAGTTACGAAGTACTTAGCTACTGGTCTGTAGAGACCCTCGGTGACTAACAGTCCACCAGCAGAGGCCTCGACCCAGGGGTCATAATATAAAACTTATACGGTACCAATTTTGACATGAACCATCTTGTTTGATTATATAATTAATTTGTCTGATGCAGCTGTCAAACATTTGTTTATTATAAAATCGTTTCCCACCAATATGAATATTTGGGTTGTAAAATAGAGGTACATCAGCAGCAATATCAGGCGTTTTACTAAAGTTATGAAGTTTAAGCCATAATTTAGATCTATCCAAAATTTGTTTTTCAATGTTTTCAAGAATATTGTAATGTATTTAATTCCACTGTTTATTAATTTGCTGAAGTCCAACTTTGGAATAAAATGTTCCATTCCTCTATTTGAAAACATAAGCTATCTTATACAGAATAATTTCATAGATGGTATAAATGCCATTAGGTTTACCATTTTAAAGCCACCATCTTCATATTTTAACAATGACCTCCATTTTGACCCTATATTATTATTCCATAAAAAAAACCTCTTTCTAATTCCCTAAGGTTGAGTTCATAAGTATTTCGGAATGGCGTTAAGATATGGTTTAGTAATGATAAAACCAATGTCTTTATAAACCTTTTCTCCCATTCTTTGATTATAGAATTAATCTGTGCTAATTTTGGTCATAGGATTATTCTATATGTTTGAATATCGATTTATCATATAGTGATTTGTAAAAACAATTGTTATATTCATAAGTTTGAAATCAAAATATAATCAATAAAAATATTATAAATATTTATGAGGTTTTTACATAAAAAAAATTTAATTACACATTATAACCAAACCGATTTACTAACGATTGTGTGGATGGGACTATTTTCGTCTTATTGTGCACTTTACCCATAATACCATGGTTTTGTGTAATAGAAAGACTGTTATTCTTGAACACATAATTAATATATCTAACAACTAAAAGAGCAATATATTTCCAAAACGTTTTGAAGAATTCAGCAGAAAAACAATCAGATCCTGGAGATTTATTTGATTTCATTTTGTAAAGGGTATTGGAGGCTTCCTCAATGGTAATGTTACCTTCTAGTGATTCCGATTCTTTATTTGAAGGTCTTGGAACATCTTCAATACCAAGCTCATTGTGCAAGTCTATAATTGTGCTTAAGTTGCTTTTCTTGTATAATTGTTCATAGAATGTTTTTGTTTCCCTTAATATTTCCGATTGGATATAAATTACTGTCCCATAATTTTGTTAGTGAAATTTCTAGAGTACAAAAATAATGTGATAATTTTTATCCTTCTTCAATCCATTTAGCTCTACTTCTTACATTAATACCTTGCAACTTATCTTTTCTAATGTTTTCTAATTCTTGCTTCTTCTTTTTTTTTCTACACAATTCATTGATTTTGCTGTCACAATTTTTTTTCTTGTAATTTGATATTTTCTTTTAATTTGTTTTCCTCCTTTTCTTTCTTCATTTTCATATATGATGCGTAAGTGCTAGTTTTACCTCTTATTTCTAAAAGTAATGTTTCTACAAAACAATTGATCGTTGATAGAGTAGGAAATATCAGGTATGTTATCAAAATTGTATACATCTCAACAGGGGATGCTTACTCCTCCTAGGCACCTGATCCCACCTCTGGTGTGTCCAGGGGTCCGTGTTTGTCCAACTATCTATTTTGTATTGCTTGTGGGAGTTATGAGATTGATCACTGTTCGTTATCTTCACCTTGCATCTCCCTCATGCATAGCTCTTATCCTTGGACGAATTTGTCTCCACTTTTTTGGCACGCTGATTTTGGCTATATTTAGCTCTAAAACTTCATAGTTATTTCGGATTTCAAACATTTCGGTTGAGCATCACTGAAGAGACATTATTTGTCGAAATGCACATCTGATGCATCAAAATTGGTACCGTATAAGTTTTACCTACAGGGATTGCATACTGTTTTTTTACCTCTATAAAACTATTTTAATACAATCTAAATAATTTTCATCATAGGGTAAAGAATTATTAAACTTCCATAAGCCTCTTCTTTTCTTAAAGTATTTAAATGCTATCTTCAAGAATATACATGCCTATTTTAAACTACAGATTACTCCGTCGGATGATACCACAGAATCTGAGACACGTGTTGCACGATAAAGACCCCCTCTACTCAAAGGTCGTAAGCGCCGATCATAGGCCTAAATTTTACAGCCCTTCACTGAGGGTGTGGTTAATCTTCTTAGTTATCTGATCTCACGTCTAGAGTGTCCAAGGGTCCGTGTTTGTCCTATTCTTAATTATATATTTTTTATGGGATTTATGAAATTGATCACTGTTTGTTATCTTCACTTTTCATTAGCCAGTAAAAGTGCTGTCTTGATAATTATCTCATCGAGGGACGTTTGATATTTTGAAGCAGAAGTATCATCACCCAAACCCTGAATACTGAGTTAAAAGATCAATTCACTATATGACGAGTTTGTTTACTTATTTCATATCATGTTTGTATGATTATGTGGACATACATGTAAATTTTTCTCCATAATGTGACAGGGTATGTTTCTTTTTAAAATATTTTATTTGGTTTCTGTCGCATACATACATACATACATACATGTACATACATATATATACATACATATATACATTCATACATATATACATTCATACATACATATATAAATACACACACACACACACACACACACACACACACACTTTGCATAGTGCTTGATATAAAATGGTATAAAAATAATCCCCAAAAACTTAAGCTATTGGTCTTAATTATATCATTTGACGTGTTTCTTACCAATTGTTAGACCGTTCGTGGCGCACTGCTTTTGACTACGGATAACTACGTTTACCTGATCAAGACGGCGGTTGTGATCGGTCGACAAGAGATGCTTACTCCTCCTAGGCACCTGATCCCACCTCTGGTGTGTCCAAGGGTCCGTGTTTGCCCAACTATCTATTTTGCATTACTTATGGGATTTATGAGATTAATCACTCTTCGTTATCTTCACTTTTCATATATATATCATCCCGACCCGATGTCAGTACAAACTATATATATCATCGCGGCCCAGTGTTAGTATAAACTCTCTACACCTGTCTGTAGACACACGTTTGCAACGAAAAGAACCATATTTCTCAAATCAGTATATCGGTGTATCATTCTTGTTTAGAATGTAGAATATCAATATTTGTCGTTTTTCAAAGTGTGTAGTATGTGATGCTAGTATTTGGTGATGTAATATATGTTTTTTGATAAAGACGCGAGCTGCGTCGAAAAGAGGTTTAAATAACCAACAGTGTCGTGGCCTTTTCAGTATATATATATATTGCGATTGTTGTTTGACCTTCAATACTTCCTAATTATGTTAGAACATCATAAGAAATCATTACAATTATGAAATTTTATAGCTCTTTCTCTCTCTCTCTCTCTCTCTCTCTCTCTCTCCCTCTCATTTTTAAAATTTTAAAATAAAAAAAGGGGGGATGATAATAAGGGAAAAAATGTATTGACCTTGAAGACTAGTATTTTATTAATATATCATCTTAAGACCTCTAAACTATGGTAAAACATTATTCTAAATCAACATAAATTCGGATTCGCATAGCTCTTTATGTTGGGATATCAGAATTTCTAGAATGCGGCTTCTATTTGTCTGACCTTGAAAAATATATTACCTTGAAAAATAAAAATATTATTGAATCTTTTTCCTTAGACTTCTCTCCCATTCACCTATTCGATTGTTGATTTTAATGCTAGATCAGTGTCCTTTGATTGACTTTGTTTGTTGTTTAATCGTGTTCTTCTGGCAATCATTATTTTTCGCTGTTCACCATATCCGAATCATCAATGGTACGGACTACCTAATATTGTTTTGAACTTAATCACTCCATATCATTATCTTCCCACTATTTTATCCCATAATCACATTGTTTTGTAAGATTTCCCTCTAAATTTTTCTGATTTCTGTAATTTTTCAAGAATAATTTTATTTTCATCCCGACCCGACCATGGTACAAACTCTCTAAACCATAGTCAGTAAACACGCTTTACAACGTAACCACCACCATTTTTATCACTCAGTACAATAGTGTATCACTCTTCTCACCAATGTAGTTTATCGATACTTGTCGTTTTTGTGTGTTATTTGTTTATGTAATTTATGTCTCTTGATAAAGACGCGGGTTGCGTCGAAAATTTGAGTTTTAAATAACCAACAGTGTCGTGGCCTTTTCAGTGCTTTTATATATATATATATATATATTTATATATATATATAGTTTGTAAAAAAAAAATTCAGTATTTGATACTGTAAATACATACAATAATAAAAGTCAAGAAACACAAAACTCGAATAACATTTTACTATTGGCGCTTTCGGCTTTAAAGCCTCTTCAGAAAGTTATAAAATGAAATAATATTGAAGTAACGTCAACATATCACGACGTCCTGTGTGACGTCATAATAAATTACGCTGGTAGCGGTGTAATACACACAATATTAGACAATACTTGGAAATCAATTACAGAGTTCAGTTCAATGTAGTTTCAATTTTACACAGTTATTTTCTATTAAGTTTGGGATTAAACAATTTTATAAAGTATTCCTCTTTTGTAACTCTGGAAATTTCGCAATCATTACACATTTTATAAAATGGAAATATGTTGAAATCTCCATGACCACAATTGGCAAAATGATCGGAACATGGCGAAATTCTGATACTTGGATCGCGAATTTGCTGCTTGTGGACGCGCACACGGGCGTTCGGTTTGTTGGTTTGTCCGATATAGTTTTCATTACAGGTAGGACAGGTCATACAATATATTACGTTTTCGGATTTGCATGTCATGTTAGAATTTGGTGTTAATTTTTTGCCGCATTTAAGAATTTTTTTCTCTGCCTTGCTCTAGATGATTACATGTACCGCAACGTGAATTCCCATATTTTTGCACGGATTTGGAATTTTCCTTAGTAAATTGGGCGCGCGTTAGAATTCTCTTCAGAGCCTGTCTTTTGCTGGGTTTTTTAAATTTGAGATTCTTTTATCAGGGTTTTGAGATTTTAGGATTGTTGTAATACAGGAAAAAAATCTTCTAGCTGTTCCAAAAATATTGTGGTTGCGTGGTTTATGCATAATTACAAAAGGAATATTGTTGTTTACATCGTTTTCTTCGTGTCGGGAGTTTCTTAAGATAGATATAGGTGTGTTCCGTGCTTTGGTAATTCCGTTATTAATGAGGTTTTCCGGATAATGTTGTCGCCGAACGTATGCTTTCAATTCCTCCAGTCTTTTTTTTTTTACCGTAATGAAGTATCCGTAATTATTGTACATATCCGTCTAGCCATGTTGTATGGAATGTTACGTTTAGTATGGGAAGGGTGGCATGAATGGAAATAGAAATATTGATGTGAATCTGTTTCTTTGTAATAAAGATCCGTGATTATATTGGTATCATCCTTAATGATTCGGAGATCCAAAAATGGTAGTTCTTTATCACTCACATCCATAGTAAATTGAATTGATTGATGTAATTAATTGATTTCAGCACGGAAGTTTTGTAAATCATCTGTAGTTTTATTCCAAAAGATGAAAATATCATCGAGGTATGTTTTCCAATTATGTCGAATATATTGTGCAAGATTTGCCTAAAACATCTCAGGAAGTTTATTCTGTAGTTTTTTCCCCCAAGTAACCCATTACTAAGGTTGCATAGGTAGGATCCACTTTTGTCCCCATGGCCGTGCCTTTAATTTGAAGATAGAATTGATCATCAAATTGAAAGTGGTTATTTTCTAAAAACTACTTGAGGAGCTTTAAGTATAAAACCTTTCGTTAATTTCTGTTGGATATTTTTCAATCCAAAATTTCACAGCTTCTAGTCCCACGTCATGTGGTATGTTGGTGTAAAGACTGGTGACACCAAGACTAACCAAAAGTGTGTCTTCCTGTACTTTTTCTGGAATTTAATTGAGAAAATCCAAAGCATCACGGATAAAACTGGATACCTTTTTGCATAGTGGTTTAAGAATTAAGTAGAGTAGATTGCTTAATCTCTGAGTGCTTGAGGAAGGTCCTGCTACTATTGGGCTGAGTTATAAATCCGAGGGTTTGGAAATTTTTATGTAAGTATTCTGGCTCCATTGTAGATTTTCCTGAATTTTTGGTAGGCCGTAGAAATTACTGGTTTTCACTTCAAAATTAGTGAGATAGTTCACTTCGTTTTTTGTGAAATTATCAGTAAACTCTTTTGTTAGTTTTTGTATTTTAAGTATGGTTTTTCGGTCTTCCTTTTGACTATGTTTTTTTCCTAGGCACCTGATCCCACCTCTGGTGTGTCCAGGGGTCCGTGTTTGCCCAACTATCTATTTTGTATTGCTTGTAGGAGTTATGAGATTGATCACTGTTCGTTATATTCACCTTGCATAAAAGTGATCATCCTGTAGTTGGACCATTACCATTTCCTTATAATGGTTTCTATCCATAATGATTATGGCACCTCCTTTATCTGCTTCTTTTATTATGATAGATGGACCCTCACTCAGGTTCTTTAAATCTTCCTGTTCTCCTCTTGAAATGTTTGATTTCACATTAGATCTTGTCAAATTGGAACCTGCTGAATTATTAAGACAGGCAATGTATTCCTCTAAATGTTTATCTCTGTTTAAAGGAGGTCGGGATCCTTTTTTATTTTTCAATAGCGATTCATCTTCATTTGTTTCATTTTAAAAAAAAAATCTCTAGGACGTAACTTACGACAGAATTCTTTCGTGTCTTTCTTAAGATCAACATTATCTGCTTTAAGTGTTGATGTGAATTTTAATCTCCGTTCTAGAATAGTGATCTCTTTATTGGTTAAGTCTCTCTTTGACAGATTGATTATCTTCGGCCCTGGTTGTTTTGATTCATCGCGTTCCAGTTCCGGTTGGACATCTTTCCTTTTTTGCGTTTTTTCTGCATCCATCCTTGTTCTAAAAATATCCCGATTGTTGTCTTGTTGATAGTGGTTGGGTTGATGCTTGTGTTGTCTTGTTGATAGTGGTCGGGTTGATGCTTGTGTTGTCTTGTTGATAGTGGTTGGGTTGATGATTGTGTTGTCTTGTTGATAGTGGTTGGGTTGATGCTTGTGTTGTCTTGTTGATAGTGGTTGGGTTGATGCTTGTGTTGTCTTGTTGATAGTGGTTGGGTTGATGATTGTGTTATCTTGTTGAGAGTGGTTGGGTTGATGATTGTGTTGTCTTGTTGATAGTGGTTAGGTTGATGATTGTGTTGTCTTGTTGATAGTGGTTGGGTTGATGATTGTGTTGTCTTGTTGATAGTGGTTGGGTTGATGATTGTGTTGTCTTGTTGATAGTGGTTGGGTTGATGATTGTGTTATCTTGTTGATAGTGGTTGGGTTGATGCTTGTGTTGTCTTGTTGATAGTGGTTAGGTTGATGATTGTGTTGTCTTGTTGATAGTGGTTGGGTTGATGATTGTGTTATCTTGTTGATAGTGGTTGGGTTGATGATTGTGTTGTCTTGTTGATAGTGGTTGGGTTGATGATTGTGTTATCTTGTTGATAGTGGTTGGGTTGATGATTGTGTTGTCTTGTTGATAGTGGTTGGGTTGATGATTGTGTTGTCTTGTTGATAGTGGTTGGGTTGATGATTGTGTTGTCTTGTTGATAGTGGTTGGGTTGATGATTGTGTTGTCTTGTTGATAGTGGTCGGGTTGATGATTGTGTTATCTTGTTGATAGTGGTTGGGTTGATGATTGTGTTGTCTTGTTGATAGTGGTTGGGTTGATGATTGTGTTGTCTTGTTGATAGTGGTTGGGTTGATGATTGTGTTATCTTGTTGATAGTGGTTGGGTTGATGATTGTGTTGTCTTGTTGATAGTGGTTGGGTTGATGATTGTGTTGTCTTGTTGATAGTGGTTGGGTTGATGATTGTGTTGTCTTGTTGATAGTGGTCGGGTTGATGATTGTGTTGTCTTGTTGATAGTGGTTGGGTTGATGATTGTGATTTAGCTCGGTGTTCCGCATTGAATTACCATTTGGTTCCCATCGCATTCGTTTGGTGGAATCTGGATCTTTCTGGTTGGTGTCTTGAGGGTATGTTGTAGTTCTTATGGTGAGTTCCTCTCTTCACCATATCTGCATATGAGAGGCTTGGTTTTCTATGTGTACTTTTAGGTCTGGGTCTAGAATTGCTTCTGCATGGTTGGTTTTGATTTCGAATGTTTCTGGTTAAGTCATTCGCCATTCTCTTGGGCTTGGTTTGTTCTGTACTGTAGGTAGACTGATAGTTTAATAACCAAGCGATCTTTGATTGACGTAGGTTGTGCGATTTTTCCTCTTCTCTTGTTGTATCTTGTTTCCAGAGATCAAGAAGTGTGTATTATACCGCTGCCAGTGTAATTTATTATGACGTCACAAAGGACAGTTATTTACGTCGTGATATGTTGACGTTACTTAGCAATATTATTTCATTTTATATCTGTCTGAAGAGGCATTAAAGCCGAAAGTGCTAACAGTGAAAGGTAACATTTTCAACTAATCAAATGTACTGCTATGGGCACCAAAATGGCTCCTACATACGCTACCTTAACGCTCGGATTTTTAGAGGAACTTATGTATGAGCAAATTCACGAAAAATTCGGCGAATAACTTAGTGAAAATATCAAACGTCACTGAAAAAGATATTTTGATGACTGTTTCATTATTTGGAATAAGAGTGATGAATGTATGAAAACTTTTCGTGACATCCTAAATAATCTAGATCCAGATATAAAATTCACGGTCGACCAGAGTTCCACGAGTATTCCATTCCTTGATGTTCTGGTTACTAAACAACATGATAAATTAACAACAGACATATACTACAAGAGTACGGATACGCATCAATATCTTCACTTTGGATAATCTCATCCCAGACGCACAGACACACAGAGCTATCTATTCCGTACAATCTAGCTAGGGGGATATGCATCATAATCAATGATGAAGAAACAAGAGAAGAGCGTTTACATCAACTTGAAATTTAGTTGACAGAACAACATTACCCTAAAACATAATTAAAGATGGAATAAAGAAATTCAAGGCGCTTAACAGAGAAGAACTTATCAACCCGCCTCCACGAAACCACGCAGATTCCAAAATATTATCATTTGTAACCACCCATAACCCAAAAAACCTTAATATGACTTCTGTGGTTCATCAATTTAATAATATTCTGAAATCAGAGGGGAAAATGACACATGTCCTCCGAATTTACAAATTCATCAACAGTAAAAGACAACCACAAAATCTCCGTAGAATATTTATGTCCATCCAAATTTCATAGAAAATCCGATTCCCGGGTCAACAGATGCAAAGATCCCCGGTGTGGAACTTTTGTGTGTGTGTGTGTGTGTGTGGAACTTGTCCATATATAAAGAAGGGACAAATTTTCAATTTCAATGGAAAGGAATTCACCGTAAATGAGGATATGTCTTTTAGCTCTAAGAATTTAATATATAATAATGACTCGTTTTATATAGCGCCTTTTCCAGCGTATGTTGCTCAAAGCGCTTTACAATAATCAATGTACATTATTACCCCGGCAGACCTTATATCAATCTAGAACTTTCTCAGCCTCCTAGGAAGCATACAGTGCAAGCTGCCATTACAAGCGCTAGAGCACTAACATTCTAACAATATCTTTCACTGTCTATAGCCAGCTACGTCAGCCCTGCCGCGGCCAGGACTCGAACCTACGACCTATCGGTCGAGAGTCTGACGGCCTAACCACTAGGCCACCGACGCCACAAATATATATTATTGCTTGTAGCGGATGTAGACAAATTTATATCAGAGAGACAGGAACGACTGTTAGAGCCAGAATTCGTGTACATAAGCAACACATTCAAGTACCGGAATACCCTAAAATAGAACTGAGTGAACATTTACATGTGTGTGGAAATGGACATTTTAACGTTTTTCCTGTTTACAAACTTTTCACGGACAATTTAGTGGTAAGGAGAGAAAAAGAAAATATTCCATTCGCTCATTTAGACCTACGCTTAATAGGTTAATGTAAATTCTTTGTACTACGTCACAATAATACGCTCCAAATGACTTCCTCTCTATTATGACGTCATTATATTGTTTTAGTCATAACAACATAATTTGTTTTTATGATGTAAAACATCTGAAGATTTTTTTTAAAAATGAAAGCGCTTACGTTTTACAACGGGTTGTCATATTTTATTTAATATTCTACCTATTGATTACCAGACACTGAGGCAATTTTTCACATTTGGATATATATGTATATATATATATATATATATATATATATATATATATATATATTCAGAAAGCATTTGAACCAATGATAGGATTCCTTTGTAAGTTACTAGCTTGGATTTGAAATTGGAAATGTAGACCATTTACTTGACGCTTTCCAAAACGAAAAAGAAACTTGCTTTAAATTTTGAACATATTTGTTTTATAGACATATTAATCAAAGGGTTCATACAAAATATTCAGATAGGAAGTTGAAAGCAGATTGAGAATTGAAATATCTGTATAGTTTCTTCGTTTACAAATTGGTAAGATTGTAAACGGAGTACTCCGTAGTAAAATTTAGTATGTAAAAAAGGCCTAGCATGTCAGACGGCATTTGACTGAATAGCAGGATGTATTGGTTATTGATTTGACTATTTAATTGGGTTTTTTTCATGGTAACTAATGGTTCATTATAAAGTTTATTCTTGGATGAGTTGCACTGCATCCCTGTTATTATCCAAACAGTTTCCTTTTAAACACCCTCCAGAAGAATAACATCATTTTGAACTCGCGTATTCCAAACAACGCATGCATATCCAATGTGTTTCATTGTGTTTGCCTTCAATATCTTTACGAACTAGTAATAATAACCATTTCTTCCTTAGTACGGTGCAGATGTGAACTATGTGCGTATAAAAATGCTTTATTTGTGTACAAGATGATCATCCATCATCTAACTGAAATAAAGGAGAAAATATGTATGCTTATCATATTCAAGAATTTGAGTACCATGGTTACTAAATGAAAAGTGGAAGATGACGAACACTGATTAATCTAAAATATCATATAAAATACCAAATCAAAAGAAGGGTACACACGGGCTCCTGGACATACCAGAGGTTGGATCAAGTGCCTAGAAGTAAGCACCCCCGTTGACTGGTCACACCAGCCGTGTGTATTTGTATATATTTCACTTTTTCCTGTTGAATTCAGCATCTATTATTTTATAAAGATTGAAATCAAAGGCCCCAAGCTAGTTAAATCATGTGAATTTTTAAAAATGAAATGTGATCGAAAAGATTGGGTTGGACAAATTTTGTCATTGTCTTCCAAAAACATAAATTTTAAAAAGTTGGCAAATCCATTCATTATGTCGAACATATACAATGTACTGAAATGTAGAAAGTCCAAATGCTTTTATAAACTTCTCAACAAAAAATCCTCTGTGACAACAGGCAAAACAAGATGGAGCAAACTCTTAGAAATAGATAATACTGAGTGGAAAATAAATGTATTTATTGAAGTGATTACAACACGTCGTTCTATCGAACACGTATTTACTTGGTGTTTGTTATTTATCCTGCAATTTGATTGGCTAAAGTAAATATAGAAGACATGTTCTACAAGTATTCAACACTTGAGTGCACACTTACTCCTTTGTAAGAATTTACCGCATTCGAAGGCTCTCTCTCAACGCAGTAACACGCTTTCCCAATCACCCGCCCTCAATAAACCACCTCTGGTGTGTCCAGGGGTCCGTGTTTGCCCAACTATCTATTTTGTATTGCTTGTAGGAGTTATGAGATTAATCACTGTTCGTTGTCTTCACCTTGCATTCATTATTTGTATGCCGTCATGTATTTTTAGAATAATGTTATTTTGTTTTGTAGATTTTAAAGATTTGGGGGGGAAAATTAAACCAATTTTGTACTATATACATAAAAATAAACTACACTTCCGAGAGCGCTTATGTTCCTATATCACGTGTTGTTATTATTTTATAAATGATTTATGTTCGTTTGAGTGTAACGAACAAGAACATAATCCACAAAATACCTTTCATAATAACAAAAAATAGTAAACTTCAATGGTTCCAACATAGAATACTTAATAAAATTTTAGCAACAAACTCATTTTTATTTAAAATAAAAAAAAGTGAACTCAAAAATGTGTACCTTTTGTCACAATGAGGAGGAAACAATAGAACATATAATATGGGAATTTAATTGTGTTCAATCATTTCTAGCTGATTTTGAAATTTACTTAGAACAGAGAACAAATTGTCAACTAGTCTTTACAAAAAAGTCTTTTATAGTAGGCATCCTTGAGAAAAACAAGGGTATTCAAAATATTCTCATCCTTTGGTTAAAGTATTATATTTATACAGCAAGGTGTACAGAGAAAAATTTGAGTGTGCATTTTGCAATATCATTTTAAAAGTTATTCTATGAAACACAAAAATTCATTTCTTATAAAAATGGTGATACTGAAAATATTGATGCCCTTTGGAACAGATGGAACCAAATATTTTCATAGCTCTCTCTCCTTCTTTCTTTCTCTCTCTCTCTAAAAGAAATAAACACTTCTGTAATTCTATATTACATGTATATATTACGAAGATATACATATACCATGAACTATTTACAGTATGTTGAAAAAAAAAATTGTCATTGTCAACAACTTTTAAAAATATTAATGCATCACCTGCAAAATTCTGAATTTGGTTGTCAATTTTTGTAATGAATTCAAATTATATAAAAAAGGAATTGAATTTTGAAGAACTTCTGCATCAATATTTTTTTTATCATAAATTAGTACATGTCAACATCAAGGACAAATTTTTACGCTCTTTCACTAATATGATTTACAATCCAGCTATAAATAGTATGGTGTAACGAACGCTTTGGATGTGCGACACCAAGGGTCTTATAAATAATGAAAGAGATCAAAACCTATGTATGAGATCTTAAATAAACCAATAGTAAATCCTAAGGGTAAGGAAAAGTGGGTTATATATTTTGAAATAACTGATGTACAATGGAAAGAGATTTACTATCGCCCATTCCTGGTGACAAAGGATAGGAAATTGCAATGGTTTCAATACAGACTTAAACATCACATCTTAACTACCAATAGTTTCATGTATAGAATAGGTAAAGTCGATACAAATCTAATACAGACTTAAACATCACATCTTAACTACCAATAGTTTCATGTATAGAATAGGTAAAGTCGATACAAATCTAATACAGACTTAAACATCACATCTTAACTACCAATAGTTTCATGTATAGAATAGGTAAAGTCGATACAAATCTAATACAGACTTAAACATCACATCTTAACTACCAATAGTTTCATGTATAGAATAGGTAAAGTCGATACAAATCTAATACAGACTTAAACATCACATCTTAACTACCAATAGTTTCATGTATAGAATAGGTAAAGTCGATACAAATCTAATACAGACTTAAACATCACATCTTAACTACCAATAGATTCATGTATAAAATAGGTAAAGTCGATACAAATCTAATACAGACTTAAACATCACATCTTAACTACCAATAGATTCATGTATAGAATAGGTAAAGTCGATACAAATCTAATACAGACTTAAACATCACATCTTAACTACCAATAGTTTTATGTATAGAATAGGTAAAGTCGATACAATTCTAATACAGACTTAAACATCACATCTTAACTACCAATAGTTTCATGTATAGAATAGGTAAAGTCGATACAATTCTAATACAGACTTAAACATCACATCTTAACTACCAATAGTTTCATGTATAGAATAGGTAAAGTCGATACAAATCTAATACAGACTTAAACATCACATCTTAACTACCAATAGTTTCATGTATAGAATAGGTAAAGTCGATACAAATCTAATACAGACTTAAACATCACATATTAACTACCAATAGTTTCATGTATAGAATAGGTAAAGTCGATACAAATCTAATACAGACTTAAACATCACATCTTAACTACCAATAGATTCATGTATAAAATAGGTAAAGTCGATACAAATCTAATACAGACTTAAACATCACATCTTAACTACCAATAGTTTTATGTATAGAATAGGTAAAGTCGATACAAATCTAATACAGACTTAAACATCACATCTTAACTACCAATAGATTCATGTATAGAATAGGTAAAGTCGATACAAATCTAATACAGACTTAAACATCACATCTTAACTACCAATAGTTTCATGTATAGAATAGGTAAGGTCGATACAAATCTAATACAGACTTAAACATCACATCTTAACTACCAATGGTTTCATGTATAGAATAGGTAAAGTCGATACAAATCTAATACAGACTTAAACATCACATCTTAACTACCAATAGTTTCATGTATAGAATAGGTAAAGTCGATACAAATCTAATACAGACTTAAACATCACATCTTAACTACCAATAGTTTCATGTATAGAATAGGTAAAGTCGATACAAATCTAATACAGACTTAAACATCACATCTTAACTACCAATAGTTTCATGTATAGAATAGGTAAAGTCGATACAAATCTAATACAGACTTAAACATCACATCTTAACTACCAATAGTTTCATGTATAGAATAGGTAAAGTCGATACAAATCTAATACAGACTTAAACATCACATCTTAACTACCAATAGTTTCATGTATAACATAGGTAAAGCCGATACAAATCTAATACAGACTTAAACATCACATCTTAACTACCAATAGTTTCATGTATAGAATAGGTAAAGTCGATACAAATCTAATACGGACTTAAACATCACATCTTAACTACCAATAGTTTCATGTATAGAATAGGTAAAGTCGATACAAATCTAATACAGACTTAAACATCACATCTTAACTACCAATAGTTTCATGTATAGAATAGGTAAAGTCGATACAAATCTAATACAGACTTAAACATCACATCTTAACTACCAATAGTTTCATGTATAGAATAGGTAAAGTCGATACAAATCTAATACGGACTTAAACATCACATCTTAACTACCAATAGTTTCATGTATAGAATAGGTAAAGTCGATACAAATCTAATACAGACTTAAACATCACATCTTAACTACCAATAGTTTCATGTATAACATAGGTAAAGTCGATACAAATCTAATACAGACTTAAACATCACATCTTAACTACCAATAGTTTCATGTATAGAATAGGTAAAGCTGATACAAATCTAATACAGACTTAAACATCACATCTTAACTACCAATAGTTTCATGTATAGAATAGGTAAAGTGGATACAAATCTAATACAGACTTAAACATCACATCTTAACTACCAATAGTTTCATGTATAACATAGGTAAAGTCGATACAAATCTAATACAGACTTAAACATCACATCTTAACTACCAATAGTTTCATGTATAGAACAGGTAAAGTCGATACAAATCTAATACAGACTTAAACATCACATCTTAACTACCAATAGTTTCATGTATAACATAGGTAAAGTCGATACAAATCTAATACAGACTTAAACATCACATCTTAACTACCAATAGTTTCATGTATAACATAGGTAAAGTCGATACAAATCTAATACAGACTTAAACATCACATCTTAACTACCAATAGTTTCATGTATAGAATAGGTAAAGTCGATACAAATCTAATACAGACTTAAACATCACATCTTAACTACCAATAGTTTCATGTATAACATAGGTAAAGTCGATACAAATCTAATACAGACTTAAACATCACATCTTAACTACCAATAGTTTCATGTATAGAATAGGTAAGGTCGATACAAATCTAATACAGACTTAAACATCACATCTTAACTACCAATAGATTCATGTATAGAATAGGTAAAGTCGATACAAATCTAATACAGACTTAAACATCACATCTTAACTACCAATAGTTTTATGTATAGAATAGGTAAGGTCGATACAAATCTAATACAGACTTAAACATCACATCTTAACTACCAATAGTTTCATGTATAGAATAGGTAAAGTCGATACAAATCTAATACAGACTTAAACATCACATCTTAACTACCAATAGTTTTATGTATAGAATAGGTAAGGTCGATACAAATCTAATACAGACTTAAACATCACATCTTAACTACCAATAGTTTCATGTATAGAATAGGTAAAGTCGATACAAATCTAATACAGACTTAAACATCACATCTTAACTACCAATAGTTTCATGTATAGAATAGGTAAAGTCGATACAAATCTAATACAGACTTAAACATCACATCTTAACTACCAATAGTTTCATGTATAGAATAGGTAAAGCCGATACAAATCTAATACAGACTTAAACATCACATCTTAACTACCAATAGTTTCATGTATAGAATAGGTAAAGCCGATACAAATCTAATACAGACTTAAACATCACATCTTAACTACCAATAGTTTCATGTATAGAATAGGTAAAGTCGATACAAATCTAATACAGACTTAAACATCACATCTTAACTACCAATAGTTTTATGTATAGAATAGGTAAGGTCGATACAAATCTAATACAGACTTAAACATCACATCTTAACTACCAATAGTTTCATGTATAGAATAGGTAAAGTCGATACAAATCTAATACAGACTTAAACATCACATCTTAACTACCAATAGTTTCATGTATAGAATAGGTAAAGTCGATACAAATCTAATACAGACTTAAACATCACATCTTAACTACCAATAGTTTCATGTATAGAATAGGTAAAGTCGATACAAATCTAATACAGACTTAAACATCACATCTTAACTACCAATAGTTTCATGTATAGAATAGGTAAAGTCGATACAAATCTAATACAGACTTAAACATCACATCTTAACTACCAATAGTTTCATGTATAGAATAGGTAAAGTCGATACAAATCTAATACAGACTTAAACATCACATCTTAACTACCAATAGTTTCATGTATAGAATAGGTAAAGCCGATACAAATCTAATACAGACTTAAACATCACATCTTAACTACCAATAGTTTCATGTATAACATAGGTAAAGTCGATACAAATCTAATACAGACTTAAACATCACATCTTAACTACCAATAGTTTTATGTATAGAATAGGTAAGGTCGATACAAATCTAATACAGACTTAAACATCACATCTTAACTACCAATAGTTTCATGTATAGAATAGGTAAAGTCGATACAAATCTAATACAGACTTAAACATCACATCTTAACTACCAATAGTTTCATGTATAGAATAGGTAAAGTCGATACAAATCTAATACAGACTTAAACATCACATCTTAACTACCAATAGTTTCATGTATAGAATAGGTAAAGTCGATACAAATCTAATACAGACTTAAACATCACATCTTAACTACCAATAGTTTCATGTATAGAATAGGTAAAGTCGATACAAATCTAATACAGACTTAAACATCACATCTTAACTACCAATAGTTTCATGTATAGAATAGGTAAAGTCGATACAAATCTAATACAGACTTAAACATCACATCTTAACTACCAATAGTTTCATGTATAGAATAGGTAAAGTCGATACAAATCTAATACAGACTTAAACATCACATCTTAACTACCAATAGTTTCATGTATAGAATAGGTAAAGTCGATACAAATCTAATACAGACTTAAACATCACATCTTAACTACCAATAGTTTCATGTATAGAATAGGTAAAGTCGATACAAATCTAATACAGACTTAAACATCACATCTTAACTACCAATAGTTTCATGTATAGAATAGGTAAAGTGGATACAAATCTAATACAGACTTAAACATCACATCTTAACTACCAATAGTTTCATGTATAGAATAGGTAAAGCCGATACAAATCTAATACAGACTTAAACATCACATCTTAACTACCAATAGTTTCATGTATAGAATAGGTAAAGTCGATACAAATCTAATACAGACTTAAACATCACATCTTAACTACCAATAGTTTCATGTATAGAATAGGTAAAGCCGATACAAATCTATGTACGTTTTGTGAAGAAAAGGAGGAAACAATTTTTCGTTTAATTTGGCAATGTCCTATTGTTCAAGAATTTTTGGATAACTCGTGTTTGGTGAAAAAAACATTAATAATGTTTCAAATTATATTAATACCACATTAATGCTAATGAAGCAATACACATATAAAGTTCATTGTCAAAATACCTATCCATCTACTCAAGGTTTCTTGAATCAATTCAACTCCTATTTCAAATTTCTGAAACACATGTACCATGCTAATGATCATAAATGTAATGATTTCAATACTTTCTGCCAAATATGGTCTGTTATTCTATAAGTATTTAATTGCACTAATGTTTTAATATTGATTCCTTGAATGTGCACTGCAATCACTTTCTTTCCAATCTTACACCCTATAAATCCATCTTTATTTCTTTACACCTGCTCTTTCTCTCTTAAAAAAATAGAGCTACAATGAAATATGAAATATTAAGCAAATAATCAATCTGTACTGACTGTAAATATATTTAGATATGTATTTATTATATGTATACTTGTACTTTTGAAATAAGATTTTATATGCGTCTTCATAAAAATAAATTTTATATAAAAATAATGAAAGAGATATGGTATTTCCAACAGTCTGCCATATTTATGAACAAAAATGTTAAAGAATTAATTAGTGTGCAAAAATAAATTCATATTTAATATGTTAAAGCTGACTTGAATTAATAAATAACAACGTGTTGTGTAAAATTCTGTCGAGATGCAAATGGAGTTTATTATTTTGTTTCGTGAATTTATCAGAATAATGGGGGTTATTTGATTCCTATATCTAAATAATCCTGTTTAATTGACAAGGATTTACCGTGTTTTAATCCATAGCTTAACAGGTCTGTAAACCTATCTGCATGTCATCCAGCATGTAGCCCAGACACCGCGGGTTCGACCTTCCATATATTCGCAACTTCCGCTTCCTTTTGAAGACCGACCTGAACTTATACAGACAGCATTCAGAAAGCAGCAACAATGTAAAACTTATACGGTACCAATTTTGATGCACCAGGTCTATTTCCATCAACGATGCTCCCGGTCTTCAGGTCAATCACTAGATGCTCATAAGCAAGACAGAACGACAAATTTTGTGTCCCCAGCCAAAGGGAAGGGCCGACCACGTCGTGGAAGACGCACCACACAGCCTGACACTGAGCCCTCGCGGCCATGAGGACAGGATGTTATACCAACGCTACCCGCTGTTGTCACTGCAGCGGTACCAGGACCAGATGCACCCCTCCAACCTCTTCTGGGCGCAACTAATGAAATAGATTCGCTGGATATGGCAGGTGAATGTGACGATAGTTGGTCAATTCCACCGATAGACGTTACGCAGCCAAATAGCCATTTTCGGGCCCAAATTTCACTGTCGCGGAATACAACCCACCCACAATGGCAAGTGTTTTTGACGCAGTCGGTTCACACATCCCACCCAAAATAAAACAACAAATCTGGGATAGCAAATACATCGATCTTGCAATTTTGTTAAAATTCGGTCAAGAACTGAACGATCAACTTGAATCTCAGGGCCAAATTCTTATTAAGAATGGCACAATGTGCATTGTTAAATCCAAAGTCAATTCCTCTTTATCAATCACCGACTGATCTTCTGCTTTTTTAATCTTCATGAGCGTAATGCTCGAAAAATATAGAACCCGCGCTCAAGAGCTTCTCAAGTACATGCGTGACATTCGGATGGCCGCGGGTAGATCGCCGGGGTGGTCCAAATATGACGAACAGTACCGACTACGCAAACAATCCGACCCCCAATCATCATGAGGGCCATCAATTTTGAACTATGGTTACTATACATCAACACTCCCTAACAAACACAAGCCATTAAGTCAAACCTAGCACAAAACACCCCCAGCTCGTCTTATACCACATTTAACAAGCCTAAAGCATCGTCAAATGTTATGTATTGCAACCTTTTCAATTCTTCCAGAATGTCTTGTAAATTCACACCCAATTGCAAGTTCGCCCACAGGTGCAACAGGTGCGGCGGAGACCATCCAGCTTTCAAGTGTAAGACCAACTAATTAGTATATATACACCCTTGGGAAGACCCCTGTCAACGTTTTTTAAGCTTACAAACTATTTACATAACTACCGTGAAAAACAGCCTTCACTACCAAGGACCAAGGCTTTTCAGAGAGGTCAATAACCTTAATAGTGTAAGCTTAAACCTTATCATAGCACAACAAAATATTTCACAAAGAGGTTCTACTTCAGCGGGTTGGGGGGAGGATTTGATTTACCACCATTTCCCACTCTCCAGGTCTCGCCGCTAGGACTTGTCCCCCCAAAAGATGGGGACTTCCGACTCATCCACCATTTATCATTCCCCGATTCAGATTCCATTAATCATTTTATAGATCCCGCCGAGTGTACAGTTCACTATGCATCTATTGACGATGCAGCTGCCATTATTACCTCTTTAGGACCAGCAACTCTCTTGGCCTAGTCAGACATCAAATCAGCATTCCGCCTAATGCCCATTGCCATCTCCGATTTCGACCTGCTCGGCTTCAAGTTTCAAAACAAATATTTCTTTGATAAAATGTTGCCATTCGAAGCTTCAATAAGTTGCACAACCTGGGAAAAGGTTTCATCCGCACTTCATTGGATCATCCAAGACAAGTTCCGCAACTCGCACATATTGCATTATCTCGACGATTTCCTATTTTTAGGATAATTTCATTCTAATCAGTGTCAGGTTACACTCATAACCTTCAAACAAATCTGCGATAACATTGGTGTGCCCATTTCGTTGGAAAAAACTTGTGAGCCCACGACAACCCTAACATTTCTGGGCATTTAATTCGACACGATTGATATGGTCATGAGACTACCACAAGAAAAACTTGCTTCACTCAAGCAACATATTCAGTTTTTCCTTGACAACAAAAACGCCACTCTAAAATCCTTTCAATCATTAAAAGGGATGCTTAACTTTGCTTGCAAAGTCATTTCACCGGGGAGAGCTTTCTCCAGACGGTTAATCGATGCGACCATCGGGGTAGACAAACCACACTTTCGGATACGAATCAATCGTGACATTAAAGCCGATCTAATGGTATTGAAACAATTTCTTGCCAATTTTAATGGTGTTTCCGTCATCACTTTGTACATTTGGACTTCGGATACCTGCTTGCAACTCTTCACTGATAGCGCGAGGGAGCTAGTTTTGTTTTGGTATTTATTTCGCTGGCAACTGGGCACACTCGAGGTGGCCGACAAGTTGGATCCAAGCTGATGATGTTAGGGACCTTACAGTACGCCTCATCAACAGCTCATTATTCACCACAACTATACCCCTTTTACCAGATTCCAATTCCACTCTGTCCTTCAAAAATCCATCTCATTATGTGGCACGCCCGGTTACTTTGATACCCACAGTTTTAGGATAGGCCGGGCAACCGATTTGGCACTACAAGGTCATCCCAACTACCAAATACAAAGATTTGACCGCTGGAAGTCTCGGGCATTCCAAAAATACCTTAGAATTCACTAGGTGTCCCACGCATTACCTACATTGTTACAGTTAACACAAATACATAACATAAAGGTACTATTTCTCACTCAGACTAAGTGTTTCAGATCACACACCTCAAATATGGATCATGGGATCTTCTATTCCATTCTGGGCAGGACAGCTAGCAGCAACCAGTCCAGGGGGAAAACCTGAATTTACCTGCAAAACTCCATTGGTATGGGCGCAGAGGGTTGCAGTGGCACCAACTAGATCCTGTTATTATGGATCTCTCCAAGAGACATATACCACTAAACTATCTTATGATCCACCGAGGCTCGATCGACATGGTAACACTTACGGGGAAAGCACTAGTCGAAATCAGATGTGCGTTTCTCTGTTATACTGCCTTATTACCACGCACTATTTTAGTTTGGTCTGCTATCCTCCCCCGGTTATACTGGCATGGGGTTCCAGCCAGAATGGGCCACAAGATATATAAAAAAAACGTGTCAAAGTCAATAGCCAAATTAATAGTTTTGTACTCGACCTGGGGGGGGGGGTGCCGTCATATCCCATGACAATATTTCACCACGTGATACCCCCCTTTTTAGATACGACGGGATCCACCTATCTAGGGAGGGTAACACAATCGTCCTCAGTAACATTCAGGCAGCTCTTCACATGTTGCTTGGCAATCAGAGAAAATATTTTACCACTCGACCCGGGAACTAATTTAATCACAGCAATATGTCAACTGAGTGGGAATAAATTTCGGTCTTGGACTTTATGTTTGTAGTGGAGGAACATCATATCGATGTCTGTGGCAGGTCTGGGGGCTAGAATTGAGTAAAGTGGTCGTCCGATCTAACCCGTTGTTTCACCCCCTTCTGTCATGCAAAGACGGAGGGCAGAAAGTGACAAATGTGTATTATGAAAAAACTCTAAGTTAAAAAAGTAAAAGTATATTGCGGCTACTCAGGACGTCACTACAGTCCTGGTATCCCTCTCTCCCTCTTGGCAATGGAGGGGAAACCTCATTTGGAGTACCAGGGGGAGGACTGGTACGCTTCAACTGGAAGGCAATGTTATGAAACGGTAAGCAGATCGGGCGGGCACTTTCGGTCCCAGAGAAAGTTTGCAGGCTGGGATGCCGGCTCTCGTGCTCACACGAGGCCACCAGTTTGCTCTTATACTTCGGTTGGTACTCCGGATACCCCTATGGACCTGCAATATTTGTATTGTTCGTAAGAATGTGGCCATAACGCCAATTCACCTTTAAGTTCACATGAATGTTAATCGTATCTTGTATATACTTGTGGAATTTTTTTGCAATATTTGGTAAACTCAAGATTTGACTTTCCCTTCAGAGTTCAGGCAGGCAGGAGGCATCATGCCAGATGTATGTTTGTTGCACCACCACATGGTGGTGCCACTCGAATACTTTCGATTATTCAATTAAAGAGAATATAACATTTTCGGTAAGAGCACATCTCCGTTACCGGGTGAATTGATGTCCGCATTTGATGCGGGTTTTTATTTGGCAAGTATGCAATGTGCATTACATATTATGCACATGCACCTGTATTTTGCAAACATTGATGTTAATAATACATATTTTATACTTTTTGCTTATTCCATTCTATCAGTATGTAATTGGCAAATGACTTCTCCGAATTTATTTCATGAAATAATGAAAATACATGCATGTATTTGCAAATATGCAAGAAAACTATTCTACGCATTTTTGTCTAAATTATCTAAATTTCCAGAATGTTTCACCATTATACGATATGGCTATTGTAATTTGAGCAATGCATGGCGTTGTGAAACGTAATTTTATTTGTTTCTCCTTCCCTAAACATTACTGTCGAACATGTGCTCATGTCGAGTCCAGCTAGAAAATCACTCAGGTATGACAATAGCCTTGTGTATGTACGTATAGAATAAAATAGCCTACCTGAAAGAAATATGAGGATGAGATGAAAAATGTTTAAGTATATATGAATTCAGTTCAACTGCAATGACTTTTGGAAACGACAGTCATTTGATGGAATATGCAACGAACAAAATTTATATGTACAAATCATATCACTCCGTTTACCTGATCAATAGGGCTCACGACGGGTTTGACATGTTAATAGGGGATCCTCATTCTTCCTGGGCACCTGATCCAACCTCTGGTATGTCAAGGGGTCTGTGTTTGCCCCACTCTTTATTTGCCTTTTTTATGGGAATTACGAGATTGATCATTGTTCGTTATCTTCATATTTTCATTTATATGATTCGATATGACAACCTTGAAATCATGCACAATACATTTTGATGTAAAGATTATTTCAATTTACGTTTCGATTGATTGGGGATGATTTGAAGGGGTTGATTTTTGTTTGTGTCTGCTCATCATGTTTACACGAGAACCACTTTTATTTCTCTTGTCATACACAATGGATTGATTGTTTTACGTCCCGTTGAGAAATTTTCACTCGCATTCAGACGTCAACAGCTGCATGTGAAGTACCAGGAATACGTTCAGTCTTGTATTCCAGAATATTTCAAGTTCCAGGTTACAGACTCTACACCTAGTATTTCCTACAAATATACTTCCACTATTGCATCTAAACGTTCTAATTAGAAACAAACTTTATAGTGCCTAGTTATAGACCATCTTAAACTTAATCCACTTACGTATTTTTGTCTTCATCGTATTTCAAATATAGTCCAGTTGGACATGCCATTAATGGTGATGTTGATATCTAGTTAAAATGGGGACCTGGAATCACTTATTGTTAAAGGTCCTAAATACAGAGAACCTCCGCCTTTCAACTGGGGATTAATCTTCATCTCTATTATGAATTCTGTCGAAGATTATGTTAGACGATGGGGGTAAATACGACAACGAACTTCCTACCTTGTCAGATTGGATAAAATGTAGAAGAGGAATATAAAAATGCCGTATTAGACACTGTATACCATCTATCCTTTTGTAGTTAGTAAACCAGAAGTGATAAAAGAATTAGATATGTTACAGGAGGAATATGTTTTGGTTCCTGCAGACAAAGTACGTTTGTAACAAAATTCACTTTATTTGTAAGACTTATTATTACAACTGTATTTTAAACGATCTTGGCATTCATTCCACTTTAGATAATTTCACTTGTACCCCCAAGTACCCTTTCAAAAGATGAAATTCTTCAAAACCATGCTTCAGTTTTTAAACACATTTAATATTCCAGTCAATGGGACGGAATGATGAAAGGTGAAGATAACGAACAGTGATCAATCTCATACCTCCTTTAAGAAATATAAAATAGAGAGTTGGGCAAACACGGACTCCACGACACATCAGAGTTGGGATCAGGTGCCTAGGAGGAGTAAGCATCCCTTGGCGACCGGTACACCCACCGTACGTTCTATGTCTTGATCAGGTAAACGGAGTTATCCGTAGTCAAAATCAGTGTGCCAAGAACGGCCTAATAATCGGCATGGAACATGTCAAACAGCATTTGACCCAATGAAAGATTGTATTGACAAATTAGATCATTATAACGACTACACTATTTGCGAAATGCTGACTTTGAACAGCACTGTTGAAAACATTGTAACATGAACTAGTTTGTCAGTAGCCTGTCTCGATTGAAAAACTTATCACATGTAGAGAAGGTCTTCCGAATCGAATCAGTTGAGAAATAAAAACACCATGTAGAGGTGATAAGGGAATACTGCTACATACAGTTGACGATGGAGAAGCTGAAATAATCACCTCTGTCTTAAAGTTGAGTTATTAGTTTGCCGTTAATATTTATTTTCAATAAAATATGAAAGTACGAAGCAGATGTGGAGGACTCTGATAACTTTTATTTCGAGTTCACATGGATATATCGAATCGAGTTATAAATGAAAATGATTATTGTTAATAGGTAAAACGTCATCGGTGTATTTAAATGTCGAGTTATGAATGAATTATGTATGCAAGTTACCGTACCTATACTGGATTCCAAAACTTCACAAAACCCTTACAAAGATAGCTTGTTGAATCTAGTAAAGGTTCTACCAAGCCCCTATCTTTGATCCTCACAAACATATTAACAACTGTGAAGGAGAAACTCCTAAGATATTGTGCCACAACATATGCCAGATGTGGTGTAAATCAAATGTCTAATTTAAAACTTTCGAGAGAACTATTTAGTGAATTTGAAATCACAATTGTTCTCTCTAATCAACATCATCAAAACGTATGCTATTCAATACTTTACACGATTATTCCTCACGATAAATTAAATACTATACTTTTTGACATCATAGACATTATCGTCTTCAACAGAAATGGAAAAAAGAAAGCATTCATACCCAGTGATTAATCATTAAAATAATTTCAGTGTTAAACACCAATCTGATCCCATGTAAAAGTACTCTGAAGCTGATATTAAGAAGATGCTCGAGTTCCTCATTGACAATATATTCGTAGTATTGCTGATAAGGTCTTCCAACAGCTTCTTGAAATTCCCATGGGCATTAATTGTGCTTCCTTCGTAGCTGACATCATTTTATATTCTCATGAGCTAGAATTAATTCAAAAGCTTCCAAATGATAAGAAAAAAATCTATACCTGTGCCTTTAGCTCCAAATTTAGATAAATCAACCACTTTTTATCCATTAACTATAATCATTTTCATCCTTGTCAAATCGATGAAAGGTGAAGAAAACGAACAGGGATCAATCTCATAACTCCTACAAGCAATACAAAATAGATAGTTGGGCAAACACGGACCCCTGGACACACCAGAGGTGGGATCAGGTGCGGAGGAGAAGTAAGCATCCCCCGTTGACCTGTGACACCCACCGTGAGCCCTATATCTTGATCAGGTAAAGGGAATTATCCGTAACCAAAAACGGTCTAACAATCGGTATGAAATATGTCAGACAGCATTTGACTCATGATAGGTTGTATTGGCAAACTAGATTGTTATAACGACCTAAGAATTTGCTAAATGTTGACTGTAAAGAATACTGTTGAAACCCTTGTACTGTCAACTTGTTTTTCAGTAGGTTGCCTCGATTTAAAAGATGACTATACGCAGAACAAGCTCTTGCGTATCGAATCAGTTGATATATATATAAACATTATATACAGGTGATAATAGAATATTGCTACATAAATATGAGAAGTTGACGACAGAGAAGCTGAAATCAGCCCGTATGTCATAAAGTTGAGTTGTTACTTTGCCGTTAATATCCACTTTCAATAAAATAAAGTATGAAGCAGAAATGATCGACACTGTGCTGTCTTTTATTTCTAGTTCATGGGGATATATCGAATCGACATATGAATGAAAGTTATCATTGTTAATAGACAAAACGTCGATAAATCTAAATGTCGAATTGAAGGTCACAACAGAAAAATGCTGACTTCAATCAAGACTGTTGAAGCCCCTGTACCTTCAACTTCTTTGTCAGTAGCTTGCATCGATTTAAAAAAAAACTGATCATGAGCAGAACAAGCTCTAGCGTATCGAATCAGTTGAAAGATATAAACACCATATGCAGACCCTGTGATAATGGAATATTGCTATATAGATATGGGAAATTGACGATGGAGAAGCTGAAATCATCCCGTTTGTCATACAGCTGAGTTGTCAGTTTGCCATTAATGTCTACTTTCAATAAAAATGTCTAGGTATGAAGCAGAAGTGGATGACTCTGTGGTGTCTTTTATTTCGACCTCATAGGGATATATCGAATCGAC
Source organism: Ostrea edulis (assembly GCF_947568905.1). Classification (NCBI taxonomy): domain Eukaryota; kingdom Metazoa; phylum Mollusca; class Bivalvia; order Ostreida; family Ostreidae; genus Ostrea; species Ostrea edulis. The sequence continues at coordinate 92,688,179 of NC_079169.1, forward strand.
ATATGAATGAAAGTTATCATTGTTAATAGAGAACACTTTGTCGATATATTTAAATGTCGAATTGAAGACCACAGCAAGGGATTTTTTCTTCTCACGTAGAAGTTTTTTAATAAATTCTGCTTCAAAAGAATATGAAAATAGGTCAGCTAATAAAGGAGCATAATTCGTGCCCATAGGAATTCCAACAGACCTGATCATCAAAGATCACAAAGAGATTGTCAATGAGAAACTCCAGTATATTTCTACATCAACCTGAGAGTACGTGTGCGTGGAATCAGAGTAGTGTTTAACAAAATATTTTTTGGATGACCACTAGATATGGCTATTTGCGTTTTCCATTTTTATTGAAGAAGCAACTGTCTATGATGTCAAAAAGTCTAGTCTTTAATTTATCGTGAGGAATGGTCATGTAAAGTGTTAAAAATTCTTAGGTTATGATGTTGTTGATTTAAGAAAAGTTTTGCGGTTTCAAGTTTTTAGAATCCATATTTGATTTACAGCACTTCTGGGATATGTAGTGGCACAGTATGTTTGAAGTTTCTCCTTCACAGCTGCTAATACTTTCGTGAGGAACAAAGATAGGGGCTTGGTAGAGTACTCACTGGATCCAACTATGTATCTTTGTTTGTAGGAGTTTTTGTGTAGTTTAGGAATACAGTATAGGTACGCTAACTCATATTCATTTGACCCATTGACTGGGATATTAAATGTGTCTAAAACTGAAGCATGGTTTTGAAGAATTTCGTCTTTTGAAAGGGCAGTTGGAGTATAAGTACGATTACCAAAAGTGGAATTAATGTCAAGTTCGTTTAAAATACAGTTGTAATAATGAGCCTCAGAAACAAAGGCAATGTTGTTATAAGCTTTGTCAGCTAGAACAAAAGCATGCTCCTTATGTATCGTATTTAATTCTTTTATCACTTCTGGTTTACTAAACACAGAAGGATAGATGGTAGGTACTTTTGTTTTAATATGTCTAATGCGGAATTTTCATATTCCTCGTTTACTTTTAATCCAATTTGACAATGTATCAAGTTCTTCCTTTTCATATTCAGCCCATCGTCTGGCATAATCTTCGACATAATTCACAATAGAGATGAAGTTGTGTCGTCAATTGAAAGAAAGATGTTCTCTGTATTTAGGTCCTTTTAGAATAAGTGATTTGAGGTCCTGATTTTCAATTATATCAACATCACCAGTAATGACATGTTCAGCTGGACTATAGTTGAAAGAAGAAGAACAAGAACACGAAAGTTGATTAAGTATAAGTTGGTCTATATCTAGGCAGTGCAAAATCTGTTCATAAATGAAACTTTTTTGATGCAATAGTAGAAGTATATTTGTAGGAAATACTGGATGTAGACTTGAATTCAAAATAAAAGACACCACATAGTCTTCCGCATCTGCTTCGTACTTTACTAATGCTAAACTAACAACTCAATATTATGATAAACGGGATGATTTCAGCTTTTCCATCGTCAACTTTTCATATTTATGTAGCAACATTCCATTATCACCTGCATATCGTGTATATACGTATTATCGGTTTTTAAATCGAGACAAGTTGATGTTATAGGAGTTACAACAGTCTCGTTTAAAGTTAGCAATTTCCATGGTGGTTATGATGCTGTTTGAGGTATTTCAGTTGTATATTAATTGTTAGGCTATTCTTTATACACAAATTTTTAACTGCGGATTACCTGACCAAAATGTTAAGGAGCATGACGGGTGTGACCGGTCGACAGGGGATGTTTACTCCTCCTAGGCACCTGATCCCACCTCTGGTATATCCAGAGGTCCGTGTTGCGGAATTCGTAATTTTTATTCCTTGTCTTCCCCTATTCAAAGCGAGAAAATCTCACGCAGAGGTGAGACCACCAAGATTTCTATAAAAAAAAGTATGGCAAAAGAATTCAGCATTTCGACATATGATTATGATATATTAATTTAAGGAGGAAGTAAAATGGGATAGAACAGGTAATTTTGGTTATTAAAGCTGTCTTTCATCAAAGTCGTGAAGTGATAGTTGAATCACCTGACGTGTAAACTTAGAGAGGGGTCGTGTCTTGTTTCGAAAATAAATGTTTAGATGTCTCAAATGTAAAACTTATACGGTACCAATTTTGATGCACCAGATGCGCATTTTAACAAATAATGTCTCTTCAGTGATGCTCAGCTGAAAGTTTTGAAATCTGAAATAATAAACTTGTAAGAGCTATTTTAGGGGGAAACAGAGTGCCAAAAATTGGAGTCAAATTCGTCTAAGGATAAGAGCTATGCATGAGGGAGATAATCCTTAATTTTGAAATGAATTTATAAATTTTATCACAGCAATTAAATATACATCCGTATTTTCAAGTTAGTAACGAAGTACTTAGCTACTGGGTTGTAGAGACCATCGGGAACTAAGAGTCAACCAGTAGAGGCCTCAACCCAGGGTTCATAATGTAAAACTTATACAGTACCAATCTTGATGCACCAGAGGCACATTTCGACAAATACATCTTTGCATCAAAGTATGAAATTTAGGTTTGTTGCTATGCTTTACACAGATGAAGTACTATAGTATTATTTATCAGATATTTAAATATTGTTTGTACCAAAACTCGTGTCCATGTCCCTTTTTGCCTTTAATGTTACAAATATAAACATTAACCTTATCACCATACACCTGCAAACATCACGAAACTTTTGATATGGCTTACACGAATTCTGAACATATCACCTAATATGCACTTTTACAAATAAACATTTAATATGCAAGTCAATTCTCTTGTAAACAACATACAAATAAAAGTTTAGATTTAACTTGCCATCTTAGAAGTTTTTCTATAATAGAAAAAAACTTTGTAGGTAATTAGTATGGATCACTAGTAATTGCCTATCTAAATACCAGAACAAGTTTATGCTGTCGTCCTGTTGTTATTAGATTACATGTACAGTGTAGTTTGTTTTCTTCCCTTCCAACACTTAACAATTTAGCAATGGTCTCCAAACAGAATGTCACGTTACTTCCAGACTTAAGGAAGGCGCAAGTCTCAACGTATTTGTCAATAAACAGACATTCACAATTGGTAGTACTATCTTTGCAGCCCTCATAAAAATAGAACACAATATAGCTGACATATCAATTTCATTGTTCTTTAATTCTGTCGAAACTGGTTCTCCAGCTTGCCGAGTATCAACACGAAGAATTAATGGAGTCTTTAAACAGAGAGCACATGACATCCTATGTAGAAAATGAGTTTTTAAACGTACAAGTAAAATGGTAACCTTTACAACAATAGTTGCAAGGTTTCATATCTTTCAAAAGTCAATTTAGTTGCTTCAACATTTTCGATCGCAAACTGACATTGTCTAAGAAACATTCCAAATGCATCTAAGGCCTTTCCATTGTCAGGCTTTATTACAGGCAAATCTAATGCCTTTTTACATAGACTTGTGCAATCACATCTGAATCACCATATCTGCCTTTGAATTTCTTTTAATATCGTCTTGTAATCACTCTTTGCATTTAAATTTTGATATCCTGTCACAATCTTCCAAATACAGTTTCACCAGAATTAAAGAATAAAGAAATTTTGATGTCAGCTACGTTGTGTTCTGTTTCTATGGGGGCTGGAAAGAAAATGCTACCAATTTCGTCTGCTCTACTCAAAAACCCTTATCCAACTGTTAACTGCAGCAGAAATGTTGAACGTTCTTAACAGGAATATGTACTAGTGCTATTGTATTGAACTGCCGCAGACACCTGCAGTATTCCATAGGTTTTCCTTCAATTTTTTAATGTAGGCCTTTGGTTTGTTCAACTTATGGACTACAGTCTGCAATCCAAGGTTTGAATCAAGTGTGTGTGTTGACAACGCTGGATTTACAGAGCAATGACCAAGTCGATTAATTACATTCGGCGATGAATTGTCACTGATGAAAGGGTTAATATGATGGAGATGAAAGAAAGTGTTTCTCTCCAACTATTCATTGATGAGAGTTAATCACACGATTCACTTCTTTCATGTTCTTCCAATAATTTGGCCCGTGTAACATTTCTTTCTAGCTCAGTTTTGTCTCGAATTCTAGTTACATTTTCAGGTCTAGTTTAGCCTCTTTTAACTTTTCTTTTTCCTCTGAGTTGGCTACCAAACATTCTTTCTGCTGTCCTTCGTAGAGTTCTTCTACGGATATTTGGCTTCAAGCTCTCAATACACTTGACAGTCTGGATTTCACAGATTTATTATGACTTGGTGACTGATGTCTTGACTGATTTGAGAACCACTACTCCACAGATTCTTTCAATATCTGCAATTCCACATTTCCTTCCCGAAATTCACTAGAATATTTTTTCCTGTCCTTAGAAGATAAATTTCCATGACGTCATGATTATATTCATAAAAGGAGAAGATAACAGTGATCAATCTCATAACTCCCAAAAGCAATACAAAATAGAGAATTGGGCAAACAGAGGTCCCTGGATATACGAGAGATGGGCTAAGGTGTCTAGGAAGAGCAATCATCCCCTGTCGATCGGTCACACTCACCGTGAGCCCTATATCTTCATCAGATAAACGGAGTTATTCGTAGTCAAAATCGTGTGCCAAAACAACAGTCCAACAATCGGTATAAAACACCGAATTTTTTTTTATTTTGTCACTGCTGTGTCACAAGGCATCAATCATTGTATTTTACAGTTCTCTTTTAAAAAGAGTATCAAGTTAGAAATGTACTATATGAAAGATGAAGATAACGAGCAGTGAACAATATCTTAACTCCCATAAGGAATACAAAATAAAGCTGGGTAAAGACGGACCCCTGGACATACAAGAGGTGGAATCAGGTGTCTAAGAAGAGTAAACATCCCTTGTCACCGAATTTTAGAGCATCAATTTTTCAGAGCGGATATTTATCAGCACAGTTTGACATACAAAGGGGGTGTAGACAAGTGGACCCTATTGCACCATATTTATTTCTCATATGTGCTGAAATTCCTGGAATATTAATTAAAGAAAACAAATATAACAAATCCATACATGTATGAAAGGTGAAGATAACGAACAGTGATCAATCTCATAACTCCTATAAGTAATACAATATAGATAGTTTGGCAAACACGGACGCCATGGACACACCAGATGTGGGATTAGGTGCCTAGGAGGAGTAAGCATCCCCTGTTGACCGGTCACACCCACCGTGAGCCCTATATCCTGATAAGGTAAACGGAGTTATCCGCAGTCAAAATCAGTGTGCCAAGAACGGCCTAACAATCGGTATGTAACATGTTAAACAGCATTTGACCCAAAGATAGGTTGTATTGACGAACTAGATCGTTATAACGACCATAGAATTTGCAAAATGCTGACTTTAATCGAGACTGCTGAAACCCCTATACCATGAATTTGTTTGTCAGTAGCTTGTCTCAATTTAAAATCCTGAATATACGCATAACAAGCTCGTGGGTATCGAATTAGTTGAGAGATATAGACACCATATACAGGTGATTATGGAATATTTCTACATAAATATGAATGAATGAAAGTTATTATTGTTAAGAGACAAAACGTCGTCGATATATATAAATGTCTAATTGAAAGTCATAGTAAGAGATTTTTATTTTTTTTACGTAGAAGTTTGTGAATAAATTCTGCTTCATATAAATATAGAAACAGGTCAGCTAACAAAGGAGCACAATTCGCGCCCATGGAAATTCCAACAAACTGTTGAAAGACCTGATCACCAATGACCACGAAGATATTGTCAATGAGGAACTCTAGCATATTTTTTATTTCAACTTCAGAGTACTTTTGCGTGGAATCAGAGTAGTGTTTAACAAAGTAATTGTTTTTGGATGACTGATTAGTAGATATGAATATTTGAGTTTTTCCATTTTTATTGAAGAAGCAACTGTTTATGATGTCAAAAAGTCAAATCTTTAATTTATTGTGAGAAATGGTCGTGTAAAGTGTTGGAAAGTGATAGGTTTTGATGTTATTGATTTGGGAAACGTTTTTCGATTTCAAGTTTACTAAAATGTATGTATAGGGAACACAGAACATATAATATCGGACTATGCAGATGATACTTCAGTAGCCCTTGATGTTTCACCTGAATCTCTATTTGCAGCTTTTGATACTATAGAACTTTTCTCCAGCTTTTCTGGTCTAAAGATTAATGCTTCTAAAACAAAAATCATCTGGATTGGTTATCAAAATAATCAAATCAAGTCTTTAATCATAGAAGATGGAAATTGGATTGGGGATCAACAACTTTTAATCTATTCGTTATTCTATTCTCTGTTAATCTTATTGAAATTGATGACATAAACTTTGGACTCCAATTCTAAAAATTACTACACTTCATGACCAGTGGAAAAGAAGAATTCTTACTTCTATTTACTAAAACTCTCTTGATTTCGAAATTAAATTATTTGTTTATTTCACTTCCTACGCCAAAAAAAGGAGAAAATTTCATATCTATTTAAATAATGTTTGAATTCCTAGGGAAATCTAGTATAGATAAAGTCAAGAGGTGTGTGATAACACAAGCTTATCTATCAGGGGGTATGAAAATGGTAGATATAAACAACTATATTACATCCCTGTGTTCAGGGATTAAGAGACTTACTAAGTCTAATAAACCGTGGGTGAATATCTTTTTTGCCGTCTATGAAAACGATATCTTAAAGACATTATACGACTTTGGAGATAATTTTATTTTGGAATACTTATTTAAAGAAAACAATACATTTTGGAAGGATGTTTTGAATATTTGGCTTTCATATGTGAAGAGTAGTCATAATCCCCCAAATATAAAAAATTATTTTCAGGATATTGTAGTGTGGTACAATTCTATATAATCTAATAGAAAAATAGCTGGCAAACCAGTTTTGATCACACTGATATGAGAGAGAAGTTAGTGCTATTCAAGATTTGTTTGGCGATGATTGTAATTTCTTAGCCTTAGAACAATTTCAAAGCACATACAATCTTAAAAAAAAAAATGTGTAATGAAAGTTGAAAATAACAATGATCAATCTCATAACGCCTATAAGCAATACAAAATAGAGAATTGGGCAAACACGGACCCCTGGATCAGGTGCCTAGGAGGAGTAGGCATCCCCTGTCGACCGGTCACACCCGCCGTGACTCCTAAATCTTGATCAGGTAAACGGAGTTATCCGTAGTCAAACTAATTGTGCCAAGAAAGGCCTAACAATCAGTAATGAAATATAATACCATTATAAAAGTAATTTCAAAACACTTAAAAACTTTGTCTATTGATAGACATTCAGTCAAAAGAATTCTTAATCAGTGTATGCCTGTATTTATTAACCTGTTTTGTTGCATGAAAAATGTTCCAAAATCATTTAGAATTTTTTGAATGAAAAAAGGATACCCCAACTTCTATAGGCAAGTAAAAGGCCGAATTAACTCCACATGGAATAGATGGGAGCTCAGTGCAATGTGTGTTTAAGATTTGTTTCAAAACAACAACTGACTATTTTGCCCAATGGCTACAGTTTAGAATTTTACATAGAATCCTTCCCGTTTCAGTATTATCTTTTCGAAATTAATGTAAAACATATGAATGTTGCAGATTTTGTACACGGAATGTATAAACAATGACACATATTTCTACTTCATGTGATAAAAGTCACACATCGTGAGTTAAATCTTCATATAAATGTATATAGAAAGACTTCAGGAAGAGTCGGTTTTAATGTGTCCAATATCATATTAGGTCAACTTCCATTGTCTTTTAATAACAAAGTTATTAATTTTATCATTCTATAAGTTAAAAAATACATATTTAGTTTATCAATGCAGAATAAAGAACCATACCTTGTTGGATTACTAGGACACCAAAGGTTAAAATACCACGTGGAAAAATATGCTGTAATCCAAAAGCTTAAAATGTACAGCTTTGATAAAATGTGGACGAAGGGGAAGAATATTTTGACGGATTTGTTTTTTATCAGCTACTTTTTTTTGGTTTGTTTTTGTTGTTTTTTGTACAGCAAGTAACCACAGGTTTAATAATCATATTATTAGTCCAGCTATAGTCCAGCTGGACATGCCATTACTGGTTATGTTGATATATTTGAAAATGAGGACCTCAAATCACTTATTCTAAAAGGTCCTAAATACAGAGAACCTCTGTCTTTTAATTCGCGACAGAACTTCATCTCTATTATGAATTCTGTCGAAGATTGTACCAGACAATGGGCTAAGTATGAAAAAGAAGAACTTGATACATTGTCAGAATGGGTTAAAACCATAAGAGGAATATTAAAATCCCGCATTAGACATATTAAAACAAAAGTACCTACCACCTCTTCTTCTGTGTTTAGTAAACCAGAAGTGATAAAAGAATTAGATAGGTTACATAAAGGAATATGATTTGGTTCCGGCTGACAAAGCTAGTAACCACATTGCCTTTGTTTGTAAGGCTCATTATTATAAATGTATTTTAAACGAACTTGACATTAATTCCACTTTTGGTAATCGTACTTATACTCCAACTGCTTTTCAAAAGATGAAATTCTTCAAAACCATGCTTCAGTTTTAGACACATTTAAAATTCCAGTCAATGGGTCGGATGAATATGAGTTAGCGTACCTATACTGGATTCCTAAACTACATAAAAACTCCTACCAACAAAGATACATTGTTGGATCCAGTGAGTGCTGTACCAAGCCCCTATATTTGCTCCTAACAAAAATATTAACAACTGTGAAGGAGAAACTTCAAACTTATTGTGCGACTACATATGCCAGAAGGGGTGTTAAATCAAATGTGGATTCTAAAAAAATTCTACAGAACTTTTAGTCAACCTGAAATAGCAAAACGTTTCTGAAATCAAAACCTATGACTTTTCAACGCTATACACGACCATTCCTCACGATAAACTAAAGGCTTTTTGACATCATAAACAGTTGCTTCTTCAACAAAAATGGAAAAGGGAAATATTCATATCTAGCGATCAGTCATCCGAAAACTTACTTTGTTAAACATCACTCTGATTCCACGCACAATACTCTGAAGTTGATATAAAAATAAATGGTCTTTGGTGATCAGGTCTTCCAACAGTCTGTTGGAATTCCCATGGACACGAATTGTGCTCTTTTATTATCTGACCTGTTTCTATATTCATATGAAGCAGAATTTATTTAGAAAAACTTTACGCGAGAAGAGAAATTCTCTTGCTGTCGCCTTCAATTCGACATTTAGATCTATCGAGGGCGTTTGGTCTATAAACAATAATAACTTTCATTCATATTTCGATTCAATATATCCCGGTGAGCTAAAAAAAAAAAAAAAAAAAGACACCAAAGAGTCGTCCACTTCTGCTTCTTACTTAGATATCCTATTGAAAGTAGACATTAACGGCAAACTGACGACTCAACTGTATGACAAACGGGATGATTTCAGCTTCTCCATCGTCAACTTCCCATATTTATATAGCAATATTCCATTATCACCTGCAGATTGTGTTTATATCTCACAAATGATTCGATACGGAAGAGCTTGTTCTTCGTATAGTCAGTTTTTAAATTGAGGCAAGCTACCAACAAACAAGTTTATGGTACAGGGGGTTCAACAGTCTCGATGGAAGTCTGCATTTTCCAATTTCTATGATCATTATAACGATCTAGTTCATCAATACAACCTATCATTGGGTCAAATGTTGTCTGACGTGTTTCAATGCCGATTGTTAGGCAGTTCTTGGCACACTGATTTTGACTACGGATAACTCCGTTTACCTGATCAGGATATAGGTCTCACGGCGGTTGTGACCAGCCGACAGGGGATGCTTACGCCTCCTGAGCACCTGGTCCCGCTTCTGATGTGTCCAGGGGTCCGTGTTTGCCCGACTGTCTATTTTGTATTGCTTGTGGGAGTTGTGGGATTGATCACTGTTCGTTATCTTCGCTTTTCATCAAAGAGTTGTTAAAGTGAAATTTTGTGTGAAATTGTATAGGTAATAATTGGTTTATATTATCTTAATATTGTAGATGTGTTGTAATTGCTTTAAGTTACAGACTGCAGTGATCTATTTATTTTGATCAGGTCACTGGCTGCTAATTAAAATTTCTGTCGAAATGAAATGTAACTTTTATATCAGAAACGCCCGAGTCTCAAGGGATGGATGTCAGAATTGTTGGTCATGAGAAAATCTAGACTTCAGCAATGTTTATAATTAAAAGATTAATTTGGCAGTCTCTGGGTTGGGGTTTTTCTAATATTTAGCAACGAATTTCAATGTTCAATTATATTAGTTACTCAGTCAGGTCCTGTGAGTAAAGTGTTACACGGGATACAAAGTAAACGTGGTCGGAAACTTTGGGTGTTTTTATTTAAAACAGAAAGTTTCGGTGTATCATTTTAAGTGGTGACAGCGGTAAATAACTTTTCAATCTTGAATTATTTGGACTTCACAGGTGAAAATCAAGAAAATGCCGAGAAAACAGGATTTGGAATTAGAATTGGAACTGACAAAACTGAAAACGAACAGAAAGCATTTTACTGGGAAAATAACATCTTTAAACGGAAATGGACCTCAAAGAAAAGAACTTATCAGGAACGCAAGTTGTGCTTCCATAACCATTAAGAAAAGCTTTAATGAAGCTGGCTTATGATCAGCCTATAGTTGGACATTTAGGAACCGATAAAACTAAGCAACGCATACTTGCATAATTTTATTGGCCTGGATTATTTCAGGATGTTACGGACTATTGCTCCAAGTGTGACAAATGTCAGAAAGTGGCGAAGAGAAGTGCGGAAAGAGCACCTATGGTCAAAACACCTATCATATCTGATCCGTTTTCAAAGATCGCAATGGATATTGTCGGCCCACGCAATAGGACAACTCAAGGTAACAAATATATTCTGACCATCATTGACGAAGCTACGAGATACCCAGAAGCTTTCGCTTTACCAAGTTGTGAAGCGGAACGAATTGCGGACACTCTCATTATGTTATTTAGTCGAGTTGGAATTCCTAAAACCATTCTCACTGATCAAGGATAAAATTCACGAGTACACTCCTCAAAGATCTATATGAGAAGATCAAAATCAAGGGAATGACTACAACGCCATACCACCCACAGTCAAATGGCAAAGTCGAAAGGTTCAATGAAACTTTAAAATCAATGCTGACGAAGTTATGCACGGAGAATGGTGAAGATTGGGATGTACTACTTCCGTATGTACTATTCGCGTACAGAGAAGTCCCACATGAGGAGACTGGTTTTTCACCATTTGAACTGTTGTACGGATGACCGCTACGTGGTCCTCTCAGCATTTTAAGGAGTTTTATGACTGGTGAGGAAGAAATAAAAACCTCTGAGATATATCATGTTGTCAGCATCCAAAACAAACGAGATGTTGTAATTCAACTAGCACAGAGAAACTTGGAACGGAGACAGTCTCAAATAGAAGAGTGGTATGATCGATTAGCATCCAAAAAGTCTCTGCATCCTGGTGACAGAACCTTGGAAAATGTCTGCACAATCGAAAGGACCGTTTCGCGTAGTTAACAAGGTGAATGTCGTTAACTACAAAATTAATGTTGGAGAACGACGGGGGATTGTTACCTATCACATCAATTTACTTCGTCCTTATAATCGTGCAACATTGTTAGCAGTAACAGAGATTGAAACTGTAGGAATTGAACAGCAGTTTCCTAATGACACAATGGAAACAATTTCAGATTTGGTTTTTGGACATGCACTGACACAAGTGCAGAGACAAAATTTAAGGAATATATGTGAGAAATTTGCAAGTATGTTCACATGAAAGCCTAGTAAGTGTGAGGTTATCACACATACAATCAGAACATCTGAAAAGAAACACGCGAGAAATCTGCATTCATCACTCCGTTGGGTCTTTTTGAGTTTACAGTCATGTCGTTTGGAATGAAAACATCACCAGCGTCATTCATTAGACTCATGGATCACATTTTAGATGGAATTCAGAATACAGTTGCCTACTTTGATGACATAATTGTCTATAGTTAGACATGGGAAGACCAGATTGGACATGTAGAAAACCTACTGTGTCGTTTACATGAGGCGAACCTAACCATTAGACCATCAAAATGTAAGCTGGGAGCAACAGAAATCCTCACGATCAATGATATCAAAAACTAGATGACCTTCAGTTTATATGTGATCATAACTTGGTTGACATTGCTGTAATAACAGAAACCTGGTTAAACAGCGACTCCTTGGTTGATCCCATCTCAATGACCGGCTACCATGCCCCATTATGCCATTCTCTTGGGGACAGGAAAGGAGGAGGTGTTGCAATTTATATCAAGGATAATATTCCCTTTAAAACTTGAAGTGAACTTGAAACTAATGACCTTGAAACAAAATGGATCACAATCCAGCCTCATCGTCTCCCAAGAAGTGTGTCTGTTATAATCATTGGAGCCATTTGCCACCCACTGGATGGACAGGATGTAGTAATGATATCCCATATATACGAGAGTCTCGAAAAAATACTCCAAAAACACCCCGATGCTGGCATTTTAATTTTGGTGGATTTAAATAAACTCAAACATCATAACCTTCAGAGGAGTTTTCATCTCAAAGAAATTGTAAAAACACCAACTCGATCTAAAAGTATTTTGGATAAGATAATAACCAATCTAGCAGACTACTATGGTGAACCTTTCACTATTGGATCCTTAGGGTCATCTGATCATGAAGTAGTGATTGTTGGGCCATGCGCTACCAAATTAGTGAAACCAAAAATATCGGTGTTAACATCAAGACGATGTTAACCAGAAGATAGAGGTTGCTGCTAAATTGAGCGCTGTCAAATGGGAAGAGCTTTGTCGATTACCTTCATGTGAACACCAAATAGACTTCTTCAACAAATCAAAACAAAACAATTTCAGACATTGTAGACCAGTGCATTCCTATCCGAGAAAAAGTAGTGCGGTTCAATGACAAACCATGGATTACAGCTGAATTCCGTAAACTAATTTGTAGACGACAACAAACCAGGAACAGCGGCGATATTGAGTTATACCATAAACTACGAAATCAAGTAAACAGAGAATCAAAAATGCTTCGATCTAAATTCTACCAAACGTCTGTTGATGAGATGTGCGATTTTGACAATAAGCAATGGTGGAAATCTGTTAAAGCCTTTTTAGACCTAAATAAAAAGGGTGATGGGCTACAAACTTGCAACAAACAATTTCAATGGTGACATTCAGCTACTGTCCGATGAAATTAACATTACCTTTGTCTCAGGCATCCAATGATCTTAAACCACTGTCAGAAATCCAACTGTCTTGTGTAGATTCCCTGCCTAATGACTTGATAATATCGATATAAACTATTGAAAAATAGCTCAAAAACACCAAGAAAGCCATAGGTCCTGATAATATCCCAAACTGGATCTTGAAAGAGTTATCATATATCATGGCTAAACCAATATGCGCAATCTTCAACAGTTCGCTAAGGGAGGACACTGTACCATCATGTTGGAAAAAGGCTGAGGTTGTCTCAGTACCAAAAGTAATTTCCGTATGTAATCCATTGAAAGACTTAAGGTCAATGTCACTAACACCTATTTTGTCTAAACTTTTGGAAAGGCACCCAGTTCAACATCTGAGAGAGTCCTGTCCGAATGTGGATCCTAACCAATTTGATGCAATAAAGGGCAGTTCAACAACTCACGCTCTCCTAAAAATACTTCAACCAATTTATAAGGCTCTGGATGACAGCAAAACTTTTGCCAGACTTTTGCTAATTGACTTCAGTAAAGCATTCGACCACATGTACCACGAAAAACTTATGGAAAAGCTAAGTAATAGTGATACCAATCCTATGATGCTACAATGGTTCCAAAGTTTCCTTACAAACCGAATGCAGAGAGTCAAGATCGAGAACAACAAATCAGACTGAGTAAAAAATTAATAGTGTTGTTCCACAGGGAACTTTAAGTGGGACAGAACTTTTTATCCACATGGTAGCATATATCCAAACTGAAGTTCCCAATGTTAAGTTCGTAGATGATACATCCTTCATCAAAATCCTACAAAAAGATTATAACTCAAAAATGACATCTACTGTTAAATCTATCTTGGAGTGGTCTTCTGAAAACCAGCTTGGTATAAATACCTCCAAAACAAAAGAAATGATTATTTCATTCGGAAGAGAACCAGATATTGATAAACTGAACATGAATGGTACAGAAATAGAGCTTATGTCAGTGAGTAAACTACTTGGAGTTGTAATAAGTGAAGATCTGAAATGGGGACCACATGTGAAATACATAACAGAAAAGGCCTCAAAGTGTTTATTCTACCTACGCCAACTAAAATACTCTGGATTAAGCGAGAGTGATCTTCGAGTTTGTAAGTCCCTTATAAGACCGATTGGTGAATATGCATGTCCGATGTGGTCCACAGGCCTCACATCTACTCTATCAGGTCAAATCGAATCCATCAAAAAGTGTGCTCTCAAGATCATACGACCATTAGACTATTACCAAAAAGCTTTGGAATATAGCCGACTTGAAAACCTATCTGATAGACGCAAAAATATATGTTTAAAACGTTTCAAGCATATGGAAGACCCATCCCATCGACTCCACTGCCTTCTTCCTGACATTAGCAAAAACCTATATAATCTAAGAAACTCCTCAAAATATTATTTACCAAAATTTAAAACAAACCGTTTTATACCCTGGTGTATACTAAACCAAAGGCATATATAAGCATACATTGTATTCTGAAAGCTAGTCAGCAGACTTTTAATCCTTATTTCAAACTCATTAATATGGTTGTTTTGTTTTACCTTATGTACGTCCGTTTATTTATATTTTTCTCCAAACATTTTTATTGTATGTAAATGTTTTTAAAATTATTCTTTGTCTTTTCATGTACATTCTTATCACGTTTATATTTTGCTAATATTCTTATGTGTTTATTAACTTAGTTATTGTACTTTCAACTTTTAAAGTTGCCAATGAATAAATATCTATCATATCTATCTATAAAGTAGAGGGAGGATCAATTAAAATGGACCCTAACAAGCTGAAGGCCATGGAGGATTTTCCACTTCCTTTGACAAAGAAAGAATTGAGATCATTCCTGGCATTAACAGGATATTATCGCCAGCATATAAAAATGTACTGAAATTACAGTAGCATTCACATATCTACTGCGAAAAAGTCACCCAACCGAGTTACAGTGGACAGACAGGAAAGTACAGTCATTTAAGAAGCTGAAGGAAGCCCTGATGTCAGCCCCATTTTTGATTAATCCAGATTTTACTCTACCCTTTATACTGCAAACAGATGCTAGCAATATTGTGATTGAAGCTGTATTTAGTCAAGAATTATCAGACGGTGACCACGCAGTTGCATATCTAAGCAAGAAACCACTTCAAAGGGAAAAGAAAGGTGAAGATAACGAACAGTGATCAATCTCATAACTCCTATAAGCAATACAAAGTAGATAGTTGGTCAAACACAGACCCCTGGACTCACCAGAGGTGGGATCAGGTGCCTAGGAAGAGTAAGCATCCCCTGTCAACCGGTCACACCTGCCGTGATTCCTATATCCTGATCAGACAAAAGGAGTTATCTGTAGTCAAAACCAGTGTGCTTAGAACGGCCTAATAATCGGTATGAAACATGTCAGACAGCATTTGACCCAATGATAGGTTGTATTGACGAACTAGATTGTTATAACGACGATAGAATTTGCGAAATGCTGACTTCAATCGAGACCGTTGAAACCCCTGTATAATCATTGTGTTTGTCAGTAGCTTTCCTCGATTTAAAAACTGACTATAAGCAGAACAAGCTCTTGCGTATCGAATCAGTTGAGATATATAAACACCATATACAGGTAATAATGGAATATTGCTACATAAATATGGGAAGTTGACGATGGAGAAGCTGAAATCATCCCGTTTTTCATACAGTTGAATTGTCAGTTTATTCTACAATAGAAAAGGAACTATTGGCCATTGTTTGGGCAATTGGATCTTTATCGTATTGTTTAGAAGGGAGGAAGTTTTACGTAGAAACAGATCACAATCCTCTTGTATGGTTAAACCGCTTGAGGAATAAACACCAGAGACTTCTGAGTTAGGCCCTCGCCCTGCAATCGTATGCCTTCGAAGTCAGATACAAACGAGGAAGCAAAAACACAAATGCCGATGGATTATCAAGAATTTGAAAAGTGAATTGTGTTTGCGAATTATGCGAATTAATTTTTAAAATTCTAAAGACAAAATTCAATGTGCAGTTGATTGGAATTTACCGTGATATTCAAATTCTGAAATTATTTTATTCTGCTGATAATCATTTACTATTAACTGTTTAAAACTTATTTGAACTGGTTAAAGTGAATTTTGTGACTGGTGAACTTAGTGCTGTTAAAAAATATTGAACATGTTAAAAATTCAACTATTTGACAGTTATTTTTTTTATGTTTGGAAGGGAGGTGTTAAAGTGAAATTTTGTGTGAAATTGTTTGTATAGTTAATAATTGGTTTATATTATCTTAATCTTGTAGACGTGTTGTAATTGCTTTAAGCTACAGACTGAAGTGATCTATTTATTTTGATCAGGTCACTGGCTGCTAATTAAAATTTCTGTCGAGATGAAATGTCACTTTTAAATCAAAAATGCTGACATTTATCGCCCGAGTCTCAAGGGAAGGATGTCAGAATTGTTGGTCATGAGAAAATCCAGACTTCAGCAACGTTTATAATTAAAAGATTAATTTGGCAGTGATTGGCAGTCTGTAGGTTGGGCAGTTTCTAATATTTAGCAAAGAATTTCAATGTTCAATTAGTTACTCAGTCAGGTCCTGTGAGTAAAGTGTTACAAGAGTCAATGAATCTGTGTGAGAAATTAGTATATATATATGTGTGTGTGTGTGTGTGTGTGTGTGTGTGTGTGTGTGTGTGTGTGTGTGTGTGTGTGTGTGTGTGCGTGCGTGCGTGCGTGCGTGCGTGCGTGCGTGCGTGTTTTGTACATCATGGAAGGTGAAGATAACGAACAGTGATAATCAATCTCATAATTCCTGTAAGAAATACAAAATAGAGAGTTGGGCAAACACGGACCCCTGGATAAATCAGAGGTGGGATCAGGTGCCTAGGAGGAGTAAGATGTTTACTTAGGGAATGAACTTGACATTTATAGGCTTTTTAGCTTGTCCTGTTCTCCTAGTGGCTATGGTGTTTGCGTCGCAACCAAGGAGGTCCCGGGAGCAATCGAAATTTACCAATGACTGGTAGTGAGTATAACGCGGCAATTGCTTTGCCTCGGGCATCCTGATCGATTTTCATTATAAAGTTATAACACGTATGTATTTTGAAAGCATTGTGGTTATTTATGTATGCATGACCTAGCGTGTGTTCTTTATAATTTGTCTTTGTACATTGCGATACATTTGTTGCGCAATAAATGTCAAAATTTATAATATATGTTTAAATGTAATTATTAGACCTATGTGCTGACTATCAAATTTCCAAACAGTTTAAGTTTATACATACTTATTTTGGTGATTTTTTGGTCTTCAATTAATTATAGCTATGCATATTAATAACCATTGTGTGGGGAGGAAATCCTTTATCAGAAAGTTAATTGATGCTAAATAGATGATTCGCTTTGCATTGTTTTAAAGAGTTGTGGATGTAGCATTCCATTTCTTACTTTACAGTTCGGTCATATGATAATTAGACTAACATTTACAAATGTAGACATTCTAGAATATAAAAGAGAAACTACACGTAGGAGGAATAATAACGGAAACAAAAAGTATGCCAATAGTTTTACATTCGTTTATAACGACAGCAAATATATAATAGTTCAAGCCCAAGAAATGACCTAGTAAAATATTCTTCAACTTAATGGGCTGACTTATTGACAATGATCGTTTATTCATCATCGGATGTTGTGTGAATAATCCTATTTGTTGTAATGTGCAAAACTACATATAATACTCTAGTCGATTTTCATCTCATAATACCTATGTTTGGGTCTTAGAATTTTTTTTTACAGAACATCTATGAAAGGCGAAGATATTGAACAGTGACTAATCTCATAAATCCCATAAGGAATACAAAAAAAGAGTTGGACAAACACGGACTCTCGGACATACACATAGCTCTAAATCTTTATTATACATAATTCAATGTATGACAATCATTGTAATTATTGTCTCAATAACCAGGAAATGATTAACAAAATGGGAATAACTTGTATTAGATCTATTTGGATAATTAATGCAATAAATATATACCCATCAGAAAAGCATGTCAGTCTACTTTGAATTATGCTGATGTAACAGATAATGTAGACTATTATCGCGCAATTAATATCACCTTTATGAATCTCTCGTGCCATTCCCCAGCAATAT
Source organism: Ostrea edulis (assembly GCF_947568905.1). Lineage (NCBI taxonomy): Eukaryota > Metazoa > Mollusca > Bivalvia > Ostreida > Ostreidae > Ostrea > Ostrea edulis. The sequence continues at coordinate 92,706,569 of NC_079169.1, forward strand.
AATCAATTCGTTTCGAACGGTATTTAAGTATAACGATAGGAGAAAGAACAGTTTTGATTGATTTAAAGCAAGGTGAACGTTTGTTGGTAAATAATGTTAAAAGTAATGTAGATTAAATTCACATGACACACGATTAGATGCTGATTCTTTCTTTGCACTTTGAAAGAGTTATCCACCCTTAGTAAAAATAAGAAAAATATATTTTCTCAATACTGTGTACAATTCTGTGTGGTAAATTACTAATTTTATTTTATACTTTCATAAAGAGAAGTTTATGTAAACTTTTACCAAAAGATTAGTATGAAAATATTTCTTTTGAAATATTTCGATAAACCATGCTCTTCCCATAGACTTCAATGAAAAACTCCAGGTGAAACAAAATAAGCAGTAATCAATGTTTTGTGAATTCCTATGGTGGGATATTTTGCTAAACATTTTGTTTGAATAAACTCTTCAAAATGACACCATGATTACAAGAATTCTACTATCCGTTTATTTGATATGAAATATGATCGTTAAAGATTGATTCGATATATCCCTATGAAAGAAACCAAAGTCTTCCACATCTGCTTTGTACTTAGATATTGTATCGAAATTATATATCAACGGCAAATTAATAACTCAACTTTATGACAAACGGGATGATTTCAGCTTCTGTGTCGTAAACTTCCCATATCTATGTAGCAATATTTCATTATTACCTGCATATGATGTTTAAATCTTTCAACAAATTTGGTATTTAAGAGTCTGCTCTGCGTATGATCAGATTTTAAATCGAGACAGGTTACTTACAAACATATTGATGTTACACGTATGACAAGGGGTCCGTGTTTGCCCAATTCTCTATTTTGTATTCCTTAATGGATTATGAAATTGATCACTGTTCGTTATCTTCACCTTTTAATATATGATAACCGTCGCATTGAACTTATTGAATACTTCAAGCTGAACACTCATTTCTCAAACAAATAAGTTATATAAGCTTTGCAAAAGAGATAAAAATATCTCTGTGCATAGAGTATCTGTTGCAAGTCAAACGAAATGTTTTAAACAACAATAGTAGATACAAATAATTTCTATTCTACATAAATTTCAAGTTCCTTGGACATGAAAAGTTTGTGACATTGAACTAAGATAGACACAAAAACTACGACAGGTGGATTTTTGTGAGTCAAAAGAGCGATTTATTCTATACATTTTAACGCTTTTAAGAAAATCCATCCTTAAAAAACAAAGTTTTATCTTTATATAGGGTTGTACAGAATAAGATGAGGATAAAGCCACTGCGTGTCTTTTAATACAAACACGAGGACTTTGTGAACAATCACTGGAGGATAAGCCGCATGATACCTGCACATGAAGACTTAGTATGATATTACTCTCCGAAAGAGAAACAAAACTATTTGAAAATTACTGAAAATTACAAAACACTGACTCATTGTTATGTCCTGTAAAAAGAAATAATTAGCTTTCGGATTCACGAGAATTGTGAAGAAATAGAATATTGATCATAAATCTTCCAATGTTTAGCTGAACGAATTTCCCCATGTAATCTGACCGTAATCATGTTAAACTGGAGGTGTATAAAGCTTTGCATTTCAGTCCAATGGCGTTAGAACTATTCTTGGAATTTTTCCTTCTTTTATCTATCTTTTACTTTTTATAAATCGTCTGGAGAATTGTACGTCTGTATGGTTTAATTTCTGTATGGATTGCTGAGTGATTTTCAATGACACTTCACATGAAATATGCTTAAAGTTTCTGGGGCTCGTATTTTGAAAGCTTTTATGATTTTTCGTATTTGGGAAAGTGTAGAATTAAATGACATGCAAAAGAAATTACTTCAGAAGGGGAATTAGGGGATTAATTTTATATATTCATGAATGCAAGGTGAAGATAACGAACACTGATCAATCTCATAACTCCTACAAGCAATACAAAATAGATATTGCACAACACGAAAGGGTGAACATAACGAGCAATGACCAATCTCATAAATCCTTTTAAAAAAATACAAAACTAAGAGTAAAGCAAACATGGAACCTTAGGCATAGTAGAGGTGGGATCAGGTGCCTGGTAGGAGGAGTAAGCATCCCCTGTCGAACGGTCACACCCGCCATGACCTTGTATCTTGATCAGTTAAACGGGGTAAACCATGGTCAAAATCAGTGAGTCAGGAACGGCCTAACAATCGGCATGAAACACGCAAGACAGCATTTGACCCAATGACTGGTTGTATTTGTAAATTATAGCGATCATAAAATTCCTCGAATGCTGATTTTAAACGAGACTATTAAAATCCCTGTAAAATCAACTTATTTTTCAGTAGCCTGTCTCCATTTAAAAACTGACCATACGCAGAACAAGCTCCTGCGTATCGAATCATTTGAGAGACATAAACATCTTAATATGCAGGTTATGATGCAATATTGTTACATAAATTTGGGAAGTTGATGATGGAAGCTGAACTCATCTCATCTGTGATGCAGTTGATAGTTTCATTTGCCGTTAACATCTTTGTTTTTCTAAGTATGAAGCAGATATACAATACTCCTTGGTGACTTTTATTTCGATTTCACTGGGATATATTTGATCGACATATCAACGAAAATGATTATTGTTAATAGATAAAATCCTATAGTGATATCAACTTCAGAGTACTTGTGTAAAGAATCAGAGTGGTGTTTAACAATGTACTTTTTTAATGACTGCTCACAAGACATAGTGTCTTTTTTTCATTTTCAATGACAAAACAACTTTCTATGACATCAAAAGTTATCTCGAGGAGAGATCATGTAGAGTGTTGCAAAGTCATACGTTTCCATGTGGTTGATTTGTGAAAAGCTTTTTGATCTCAAATCTTTCGATGTTTTTAGAATCCACATTTGATTTACATCAATTCTGACATATGTTGTGGTACAATACATTTCAAGTTTCTCCTTTACAGCACTTAATATTTTTGTGAGTAGCAATATCTACTCGATCCACCAACGTATCTTTCTAAGGGTTTTAGTGAAGTTTAGGAATTCAGTATAGGTACGGTAACTCATATTCAGTTGTCCCGTTGACTATTATCTAAAGTAGGATTTTGAAGAATTTCGTCGTTTGAAAGGGAAGTTGATGTATACGTAGGATTACCAAATAATGACTTTATGCCAAGTTCGTTTAAAATGCAATTTTAAGAATGAGCCTTGCAAACAAAACAGAAAAATTGGATGGTATTGTATTATTTAAAATTTGACTCTCTTCAATGAAAAGTCCTAGAGAAACTCAATATTGTAAGTAAGTTTCATAAATGGGTCAAACTTTAATAAAATAATTCTATTTTGAATTTCAAAAATAAGATGTGAAGTCACCGGACGAATCCTACAAGGTATATCTTTTTGTATCAGAAAAATTTGCCATTGGAATGCAATTGCAATAAACTTTCTGAGTTTATACAAGAGGTGAATAGTTTCGAGTATGAATAAAATTCTAACGTTCTGGAAAAACACATTCGCAATACAACACAATAGGAACATTGATAAAAACATCAGATAAAGTACTGAAGTTAAGACAGGTCCAATCAAAGTAAGAAAATATAACTTATCTACAATGCCAAAGGCTTCGAGAGAATTTGTTGGTTTTGATCAAACTTAATAAATGGATGGAAATAGAGAGGACTGTTCTATGTTGATTCAAAAGCAATGTCCAAAGGCTACAAAAAGAGCTCAAGAAGTTATACCATCTCATGCATGAAGCAATGCCAAGGGAGGGCATCCTGAATAAAGAACATGCTGTATATAGAAGTGTGGAGTATCATCCAGATCCTACCCGTGAAGTCGGCAAATACAAGGACAATTAGAATAATCACACACAAAAGTCCTAAATTCTATCGTTATATGAATGCAAGGTGAAGATAACGAACAGTGATCAATCTCATAACTCCTACAAGCAATGCAAAATAGATAGTTGGGCAAACACGGACCCCTGGACACACAAGAGGTGGGATCAGGTGCCTAGGAGGAGTAAGAATCCCCTGTTGACCGGTCACACCCGCCGTGAGCCCCATATCCTGATCAGGTAAACGGAGTTTTCCGCAGTCAAATCAGTGTGCCAAGAACGGCTTAACAATCGGTATGAAACACGTCAGACAGCATTTGACCCAATGCAAAGGTTGTATTGACGAACTAGATCGTTATAACGACCATAGAATTTGCGAAATGCTGACTTCCATCGAGACTGTTGAAATCCCAGTACCATCAACTTGTTTGTCAGTAGCTTACCTCGATTTAAAAACTGACTATACCCAGAACAAGCTCTTGCATATCGAATCAGTTGAGATATATAAACACCATATGCAGGTGATAATGGAATATTGCTACATAAATGTGGGAAGTTGACGATGGAGAAGCTGAAATCATCCCGTTTGTCATACAGTTGAGTAGTCAGTTTGCCGTTAATGTCTACTTTCAATAAAATATCTAAGTATGAAGCAGAAGTGGACGACTCTGTGGTGTCCTTTATTTCGAGCTCACAGGGATATATCAAATCGACATATGAATGAAAGCTATCATTGTTAATAGACAAAACGTCATCGATATATCTAAAAGTCGAATTGAAGGTCACAGCGAGAGATTTTTTCTTCTCACGTAGAAGTTTTTGAATAAATTCTGCTTCATATGAATATAAAAACAGGTCAGCTAACAAAGGAGCACAATTCGTGCCCATGGGAATTCCAACAGACTGTTGAAAGACCTGATCACTAAAGACCACGAAGATATTGTCAATGAGGAACTCTAGCATATTTTTTATTTCAACTTCAGAGTACTTGTGCGTGGAATCAGAGTGGTGTTTAACAAAGTAAGTTTTTGAATGACTGATCACTGATATGAATATTTCCGTTTTCCGTTTTTGTTGAAGAAGCAACTGTCTATGATGTCAAAAAGTCTAGTCTTTAATTTATCGTGAGGAATGGTCGTGTATAGTGTTGAAAAGTCATAGGTTTTAATGTTATTGATTTGGGGAAAATTCTGTGATTTCAAGTTTACTAAAAGTTCTTTAGAATTTTTTAGAATCCACATTTGATTAACACCACTTCTGGCATATGTAGTCGCACAGTAAGTTTGAAGTTTCTCCTTCACAACTGTTAACATTTTCGTGAGGAGCAAAGATATGGGCTTGGTAGAGCACTTACTGGATCCAGCAATGTATCTTTGTTTGTAAGGGTTTTTATGTAGTTTAGGAATCCAGTATAGGTACGGTAACTCATATTCATTCGACCCATTGACTGGAATATTAAATGTGTCTAAAACTGAAGCATGGTTTTGAAGAATTTCGTCTTTTGAAAGGGCAGTTGGAGTATAAGTATGATTACCAAAAGTGGAATTAATGTCAAGTTCGTTTAAAATACAGTTGTAATAATGAGCCTTACAAACAAAGACAATGTTGTTACTAGCTTTGTCAGCTGGAACCAAAAAATATTCCTCATGTAACCTATCTAATTCTTTTATCACTTCTGGTTTACTAAACACAGAAGGATAGATGGTACGTACTTTTGCTTTCATGTGTCTAATGCGGGATTTTAATATCCCTCTTATGCTTTTAACCCATTCTGACAATGTATCAAGTTCTTCTTTTTCATATTTAGCCCATCGTCTGGCATAATCTTCGACAGAACTCATAATAGAGATGTAGTTCTGTCGCCAATTAAAAGACCGAGGTTCTCTGTATTTAGGACCTTTAAGAATAAGTGATTTGAGGTCCTCATTTTCAACTATATCAACATCACCAGCTGGACTGTAGTTGAAAGAAGATGAAGAACAAGAACATGTTGGTGGATTACGTATAAGATGGTCTATATCTAAGCACTGCAAAGTTTGTTTATAATTAAAAAGTTTGGATGCAATAGTAGAAGTATAGCTGTAAGAAATACAGGGTGTAGACTTGAACTTGAAATAAGTTGGAATACACGACTGAACCCTTTTATGACGAAGAATGTTGCTTATGTTGAAGGCATCTATTCCTTTGTTTGTAAATTTGAGCTTAAGGAACTGACGGCATGATTTGGAAGGAATATCATCCATGGTCCGTGCTGGTTTATAGAGCCTGTGGTAGGCAACATCCATAATCATAGAGTTCAGTCTATATTCAGGTGTTGAAAAATCCAAGTATAGACTAGCCATAGCTTCTTCAAATAACGTATGTAAAACCCTCAATGGAATAGAGTAAAGTTTTGTACGAATATGATGTGGACCCAATTGTCTGTTGACGTGAGGCAAAAGTGAATCAAACGTGACATCATTTATACTTGGTCTTTTATATGAACGATGTCCGTGACTGCGTTTTCGTCTTTGGGTATTGGGAAAGAGTCCCATCACATTAACGTTATTTCCTTTTGGACTAGTCAAATTTCCCACATCATATACATTATCATTGCATCCATATGGAAATGCAATGCCTAGGGTCCTGATCCAGTGATCTTCTCGTTTTCTACGAAAAGGGGTCCTTAATGTAGGATTGTTTGTGTGATGGTAAATTTTTTCTAAAATCCTTACCCTCATGGACAAGATGGATTTTCCTTAAAAGTGAATGATTTAATTTTTCAAACATTAGTATTATTATGACTTAATCAAATTGAGAGAATTTGTAAGAAATCCGTACTGCAAAATTATTTGCATACGTTTTCGTCATCTTGTGAGCAACTTAAAAGATCATTACATCATGCCTACATTTACCACCTAATATTGCGTTATATCACCTGCGTAACTGACATTTTTTCCCGAAACTTGAAGAACACGTTGCATTATATAGCAATAGTCAATTATGACCTGCATGTGCTGAGTATGTCACTCAACTGATTCGATATACTAGGACATATTCTCCTCAATGATAAATTTTTAAATCGAGGCAGGCTACTGACAAGTACGTTCATGTTACAGAGGTTCCAACTCTCGTTTAAAGTCTCTATTTCGCAAAATATATAATCGTTATAACGATCACATTTACAGATACAACCTCTTATTAGGTCGAATGCTATATAACGTGTTTCATATCAATTTTAACTACGGATTACTCCGTTTACCTGATCAAGATTTATGGCTCACGGGGGTCGGGACCGGTAAAAAAGGGATGCTTACTCTGATTCCACATGATTCCACTTATGGTATGTCTGGGGGTCTGTTTGCCTTGCTTTTAATTTTGTATTCTTTATAGAATTCCATGGGAATCCGGGTTAGAATAGGTCCTCGGTACCCCTTGGTTGTCGTAAAAAGCGACTAAATGGGGTGGTCCTTCGGATGAGACCGCAAAAACTGACGTCCCGTTTCACAGCAGGTGTGGCACGATAATGATCCCTCCCTGCTTAAAGGCCATAAGCGCCGAGCATAGGCCTAAATTCTGCAGCCCTTCATCGGCAATGGTGACGTCTCCATATGAGTGAAATATTCTCGAGTGGGACGTTAAACAATATTCAATCAATAAATCTTTATAACATCTATGAGATGTAAGGTGAAGATAACGAACAGTAATCAATCTCACTGAGATGAATCACTATTCGTTATCTTCACTTTTGCATTCACTATAGCTTTGTTTGCCTGATCGGGACGCAGGGCTCACTACGGGTGTGATCGGTCGACAGGGAGTGCTTGCTCCTCTTAGGCACCTATCCAACCTCTGGTATGTCCAGGGGTCCCTGTTTGTCCAACTCCTTATTTGGTATCCCTTATGGGGTTGTGGGATCGTTATCTTCACCTTTCATATGAGTGAAGGGTAGGTGACCTGAATGTCAGAACAGTGTAAAGAAACAATTTTGCAGCAAATTAAATTTTCGAATAGTATTGTTCTTAGGGAAGTGGTCTAGAGGTAGAGAGTTCGCCCCGCATGCGGAAGGTCGGGTTTGAATTCCGACCGCGACAGAACTATGTCGTTAAAATAAGTAGTGACAGTTCCATTGCCAAACGCTCGCCATCACGTGTGAATATCACGGGTCCTCGGAGATGGCCTTAAAAACGGATGTCCCGTGTTGCAGTAGGCGTGGCACGCTAAAGAACATACACTGTTCAATGACCGTAAGTGTCGAGCATAGGTCTAAATTTGAAGCCCTTCACCGGTCTTGGTGACGTCTCTATACGAGTGAAAAATTCTCGAGAGGGACGTTAAACAAGATACAATCAATCAATATTAGGAAAGTGACTGAATTAATTACGTATGAAAATGATTGTTTTATATGTGCCCATAAATCATCGGTCGACAGGGGATGCTTACTCCTCCTAAGCATATCTGGAATTCCCAGGGGTCGGTTTTGTTCAACTCTTAATTTTTTTATTTCTTTATAGGAGTTATGAGATTGAACACTATTCGTAATCGTTACTTTTCCATGCGATAGATCACTGTCCGTAATCGTCACCTTTCCATGCGATAGATCACTGGTCCTAATCTTCACCTTTCCATGCGATAGATCACTGTTCCTAATCGTCACCTTTCCATGCGATAGATCACTGTCCGTAATCGTCACCTTTCCATGCGATAGATCACTGTTCCTAATCTTTACCTTTCCATGCGATAGATCACTGTCCGTAATCGTCACCTTTCCATGCGATAGATCATTGTCCGTAATCGTCACCTTTCCATGCGATAGATCACTGTTCCTAATCGTCACCTTTCCATGCGACAGATCACTGTTCCTAATTGTCACCTTTCCATGCGATAGATCACTGTTCGTAATTGTCACCTTTCCATGCGACAGATCACTGTCCTTAATCGCACCTTTCCATGCGATAGATCACTGTTCGTAATCGTCACCTTTCCATGCGACATATCACTGTTCCTAATTGTCACCTTCCATGCGATAGATAACTGTTCGTAATCGTCACCTTTCCATGCGATAGATCACTGTCCCTAATCGCACCTTTCAGAAACAAGTAATGCACAGTTTAGATCGTTTTATATTAGTTATTAAGGCACGACTATAAAGGGTGTCATGTTTTTCTGGATTGAAAATGAATATTTTCCTGATAATCTAAGTAAAATGAGCACGTTTTATATTTGTGATATTTTGTTGAATTGTTCGTGTAAGCACATGTAAAACTTATACGGTACCAATTTTGATGCACCAGATGCGCATTTCGACAAATAATGTCTCTTCAGTGATGCTCAACCGAAATGTTTGAAATCCGAAATAACTATGAAGTTTACATCTATTATAACTTGGGAAGCCCATTGTTTACCCTTTTTTCGTTAGATTAAGGCTGAAAATCGGGAAATAATTGATATTTTGTATCAATATTTTGTTGTAACACATCACTCTGCATCTGGAGATTACGCATTGATCATTAACACCAATCTTTAAAGGACAATGTTCAACAATGGTCCAATTTAATCATAAACTGGCTTTAATTCACGTATAAATGAAACTTGTTTTTAAGATGATATGCATAATACAAATTACATGTATACGGCTAGTGATGAATGGAAATTTTGTGTGTACGAAGTCACAAACCCGCACTGTCCTCCATTTCATATGCTTGATTAATAAGGTTTCGGCTTCAGAAAATATGGACCACAGGCGTCAACCTTGATCAAGTAAAGTAGGCTACACATCTTCCCTGAATTGACAATAAAACACATAAAAAAATATTTCTTGATGTGTGCAACCCATACTAACAGTGTATAGGTGGTAGCGGTTAATTAACTTCGGTATTCGTGTTTGTGAAAAGCGATGATCACTTCAAATTCCATATGTTAATAACAGCTATTTAAGCTAGGGAAAATCTATATTCATGCATTTTTTAATGATTTTTTGCTGTCTGTTGTTTTCGAAATGAACAATTTTTATTGCTACTGCAAAAAGTTTTCAATTAAATTTAAATTGCTAAACATTAAGCATCAGTAAAGATGGTCCTTATCTTTGAGAGTCATTACCAGTAAATTATGGGATCTATTGTTTATACTTTAAAGGTACAAAAATCATAGTTTGGTATTTCATCATCTCTTTTCTCTCCTCCTAGATCCCACCTCTGGTATGTCCAGGGGTGCGTATTTGCCCTATTCTTAATTTTGTATTCTTTATATAGGAATTATGAGATTGATCACTGTTCGTTATCTTCACCTTGCATCTTCACATTTTCATTCCAAACATCCAAACATAATCATGTTAGTGTGTTACCGCCGGTATTTCATCCAATATTAGCTGAATATATACTAGTATTTATGACTTTGGGGTATAGTTGCCTTGTTTTCCATTTCAATAACTCCTTCAAGGTTAGCCTAAAAATGTTTAATGAAATAGAATATACTGTATGAAAAACTGTAGATAAGGAAAAATAATGAATATCATAACTCATACTAGGAAAACAAAGATGAGAGTTCGGCAAACACGGACGTGCGGCATTCGATATAATTTTAAGGTAAATGTCTTACCCCAATTCATAAAAAAGTACGTAATACCTCCAAGTGACTGAAAATTGTAAAACAGTCTGCACTTTCACTTATCACAGCTATTTAGGCCGGTGCCACTAACTACCCAAATTAACATCATTATTTTAAATCGTCAAACCCCTGTGTTAATGTGGTTTTGGATAAAGATAGACATAATGAGGCATTTTTATCTTTATAAAGACTTGTTATTAGCATAATGTATGTACTATAATGAATTAATATTGATAAGAAAAATTAGGATTTGAGTCTCTAAATCGTTATGGGTCCTTTTATCCTTTTTGGGTAGTTAGTTGCATCTGTCAAAATGGCTGTGATAAGTGAAAGTGCAGACGGTTTTACAATATTCATTCACTTTGAGCTATTATGGACTTAATTTTATGAATTGGGGTAAGAAATTCAACTTAGAAATGATATCTAATGCTGCACATTCTATGTAATAGCTTGTTGCAATGCGCAATTGTTCTATTTAGTGGTATAGTGCCAGGACCCATCTAAAAGTCAACCAAAATTAAAAGGCATTTTCCCGAATTCATTTCTGCAAATCTTGAAAAGTATACGAAATTTCGGCTTGAACATTGGTTTGGTAGTAATGTAGATTGATTATGTATAAATATATTAGAGTACAAAGTAGGATTGTATACCATTTCGTTTATTTTTTCTACATCAGCTAACTTGGGTACCCTATATTTAGAGTTTTATACCTTTACTATTGAATAGTAAATTCGAACTCAAACGATATAATTGTCTGTGCCCTGGACACACCAGAGGTGCAATCAGGTGCCCAGACGGAGTAAAAATCACTAAAATATTGTATGTCTGACAAAATTAACGAAGATAAGATTGCATTGCCCTATTCATCTAAATTGGTAAGACTGAGTAACATTGAAATTTTCATAAGGGCGATTTTACTCAATTTTGTTATGATCGGCTGAAGATAAGCAAATTTTTCTCATTGGATAAAGTACGTTCAATGCCTAGCGTGGTAAATTATATAGAGTTTAACGAGGTATACTATATCGTTATAATGCCTGACTTCCTTTTAAAACATGAACTAAAATACATATTTCGGATTTCAAACATTTCGGTTGAGCATCACTGAAGAGACATTATTTGTCGAAATGCGCATCTGGTGCATCCAAATTGGTACCGTATAAGTTTTACATTATGACCCCCTGGGTCGAGACCTCTGCTGGTGGACTGTTAGTCCCCGAGGGTCTCTACAGCCCAGTAGCTAAGTACTTCGTTACTAGCTTGAAAATACGGATGTATATTTAATTGCTGTTATAAAATTTAGAAATTCATTTCAAAATTAAGGATTATCTCCCTCATGCATAGCTCTTATCCTTGGACGAATTTGGCTCCACTTGTTTGGCACGCTGTTTTTGGCTATATTTAGCTCTAAAACTTCATAGTTATTTCGGATTTCAAACATTTCGGTTGAGCATCACTGAAGAGACATTATTTGTCGAAATGCACATCTGGTGCATCAAAATTGGTACCGTATAAGTTTTACATATTAGCAATATTTGTATATTTCTTTCGAATTGGATTGCCTATGTAAGGTGAAGATAACGAACAGTGATCAATCTCATAACTCCTACAAGCAATACAAAATAGATAGTTGGGCAAACACGGACCCCTGGACACACCAGAGGTGGATCAGGTGCCTAGGAGGAGAAAGCATCCCCTGTTGACCGGTCACACCCGCCGCGAGCCCCATATCCTGATCAGGTAAACGGAGTTATCCGCAGTCAAATCAGTGTGCCAAGAACGGCTTAACAATCGGTATGAAACACGTCAGACAGCATTTGACCCAGTGCGAGGTTGTATTGACGAACTAGATCGTTATAACGACCATACCTCAGTCGGAAAACGTGTCGACTGCTGATATCTAGATAGCAGGTCAAGTCCAGCAGGAATTTTAATTTTTTTAATATCAATTTCTACTAAAACGTCTCTCTTGACTAAATAAAGTTAATTTGAAAGTTTGCATTTTCAAAATATTGTAGATACATGTATCATCCATAAAATAAAAAGGCGAAGATAACGAACAGTGATCGATCTCATAACTCCTATAAAAGGTGAAGATATAACGAACAATAATCAATCTCATAACTCCTACAAAAGGTGAAGATAACGAACAGTGATCGATCTCATAACTCCTATAAAAGGTGAAGATAACGAACAGTGATCGATCTCATAACTCCTATAAAAGGTGAAGATAACGAACAGTGATCGATCTCATAACTCCTATAAAAGGTGAAGATAATGGACAGTGATCAATCTCATAACTCCTATAGGCAAGCACGGACCTATGGACACACCAGAGATGGGAACAGGTGCCTAGGAGGAATAAACCTCCATCGTCGACCGGTCACACCCACCGTGAGCAGTATATCTTGATCCGGAGTAATCGGAGTACTTGTGCGTGGAATCAGAGTGGTATTTAACAAAGTAATTGTTTGGATGACTGATCACTAAATATGAATATTTCATTTTTCCATTTTGTTAAAGAAGCTTTTCAAGTTAATCTACGTTGATTGTCATTGTACACCAGGATGTTTTCATATTTATTTGACAAATCGTACACTTGTACATGTAGTTCCTAAGATGAATTTCAAAAGAAATTTCCATTGGTTGATCTGATGATCTTAATGCTTTCTTTATAATTGGGTACCATGCTCGATAACCAAAATCAGTCCTTTTAAGGTGACCAATGGCTTTGGATGAAAGATGAAGTTAACGAATAGTGATCAATCTCATAACTCTTAAAAGGAATACAAATTGAAGACAATTAAAGAGTTGGGCAAACACGGACCCCTGGATATACCAGAGGTGAGAGGTGAGACCAGGCTCCGAGGAGAAGTAAGCATTCCCCGTCGACCGGTGACAACCGCCGTGAGTCCTATCTCTTGATCAGGTAAACGGAGTAATCCGTAGTCAAAATCAGTGTTCCAAGAACGGTCTCACAATCAGTAAAATCAAAATTTCAAAATTGCATGGAACTTTTGAAAGCGTTTTTGTGAAATCCGTATGATCCATCTTGCTTTCCAGGTATATAAGAAATCGCTTCTACGTAAGAATAGATTTTAACAGTTCCGTCAACAAATGCTTGGTATATAGAAGAGTTGCGGTTCTTTCGGATGAGATCTATAAGGGGGAGGTTCGGTGTCACAATAGCACGATAAAGAGCTCCTGAGCATCACCATAGGTCTAATTTCTTCACTATATTTACAGGTGGTGACGACTCAACATGATATAAGAAAATAAAGAAACATCGAATAGTAGCGATGATTTGGTACTCTGCCAGAAAGAGGGTGATTTTCGAACGTAGCACACTATATTATTAGTAAGGTTGAAAGCAAAGAAAGTGGTTATTTCTGTTTTGGTTTGAAGAAACTATTTTGCAAATTAGGAAATACAATAGCAAGTTCTTCCACACTACTGATAGAACAAAATATACACTCCATAAACTCGACAATAAGTCGCATTTTTCGCAACGTATCCTAACTTTTAGTAAAGTTAAGATGAAAACATTTTAAACAACAAAGGTAAAAAAAAAAAAAAAAAAACCCATCCCCACAGTAATTTTAGGTTTTTCCTTATGTTAAATTAGATTTCATTTCTAGAAGTTTCAAATATTTAGGTATACAGCTTCAGGAATCGGTGGTGATTAAACGGCTTTCAACAAAAGATGCAAACGTGTTTGTTATTTGTTTAAAGATGCATTACAAACATGAAGAGTATCGTTGCTGAAGATGAAAATTGAAATATGTGGTCGCCAATTCACACCATAGCAAATATCGAAGTTATTTATTGTCTATACACTTCGGCCACTATACTGTGATAATTTAGATTTTAAAAGAAATACGTAAAAAATGACATATCATTGATATTTTAACAAAAATGTGGTGTGACATATTCAAAATCCGGATTCAGATTCATCATCATCAATCCACTTCGTCTCATGGGGGACATAGGGCGGCTACAGTGGCTTTCCATCTTCCTCTGTCTTGTGCAATGGTCTTAGCTTCTCCCCAGGTCTTGCCAATTTTCTTCAGGTCTGATGTTAATACCCTGCGCCAGGTGTTCTTTGGCCGTCCCCGCTTTCTCTGTCCCTGTGGATTCCATTCTAGGGCTTGTTTTGTGATGTTAGTACTGGTTTTCCTCAGTGTATGCCCTATCCAGTTCCATCTGCGTGTTCTGATGGTGATTTCCACTGGTTGTTGGTTGGTCCTCTTCCACAGGTTTGCATTGCTTATAACGTCTGGCCACCTTATCCCGAGGATGTTTTTCAGACACTTGTTTACAAAGACCTGGACCTGATTCAGTATGAGAAAATAAATTTTCGTTTTCTTTGCGGACCTTTACAAGATAGGTTTTTTATTTCAAATATAAAGATGGTACTTTCAGGTCAGAGACGATTGATGTCCATCTAGCCCTTTGTCCACAGTGATGACTATGCAGAGAAACAGTGTGTAAGAATATCCAGTTCTATGCACACCATGTTGTAATTAGTTATATGAAGTGTTTACGGTACTTTAATGATACAAAGGATTATTTCAGCTTCTCTATTGTCAACTTCCCATATGTATGTAGTTATATTCCATTATCACCTGCATATAGTGTTTATCTCTCTCAATTGATTTGATACGCAAAAGCTTCTTATCAGTTTTTAATCAGGCAGGCTATTGACAAACAAGTTGATGTTACAGGGGTTTCAACAGTCTCATTTAAAGTCAGCATTTCGGTAATTCTATGGTCGTTATAAAGATTTAGTTTGCACATACAAACTGTCATTGGGTCAAATGCTGTCTGACGTGTTCCATACCGATTGTTAGGTCGTTTTTGGTACACTGATTTTGACTACGAATAACTCTGTTTACATGATCAAGATATAGGGCTTACGGCGGGTGTGTCTGGTCAACAGAGAATGCTTACTCCTCCTAGACACCTGATCCCACCTCTTGCATATCCCGGGGTCTGTATTTGCCTAACTCTCTATTATGTATTTCTTTTGGGAGTTATGATATTGATCACTGTTTGTTATATTCACCTTTTCATACTAGCATTAAATTAGTAGTCATACATTTGGAATTACAAAGTACTTTAAATCAATTGAATTGTAAATTATGTCGTAATTTGAATTGCAAAACGTTATATATTAATTTGAATTACAAGCTGTATGTTAATTTGAATTACAAATTATGTAGGATTTACTAAACTGCGCAAATAGTTCAACTTAGGTCATATATACTGCTTGATCAAGCCTTTGCTTTTGTGAAGAACTTCTATTAACCTCGTAATGAGGTTAATGGTAATTAATTGTTTATAAAATATCTTGAAAAACAGTCTAGTAATCAAGACGGACCTCACTCTATTATGATTATGTTTTTAGATTTACAGTTACATGCATGCAATATTAAAATTTTGTTTAGTGGCTCGTTAATCACCACGTATGAAGCATGAACCATCGGATGAGTTATACAAGCTCTCAATAGTTTTATGAGATTTTTGTGATTTTGCCGGAATGATCAAAAGGAATTTTGTTTGCAAATACAAGATTTTAAAATTTGATGCAAGATATAAATATTCAATAAAATCTGCAAAGAAGACTCATGTAAATGTTCCAATTTCTAAAACCAAAAAAATCTATGAAAATTATAAAGGTTTTTTTTTATGTTAATGTATTTTAAACCTACGACTAAAATCTTCAAGACTCATGTCATTTGGTGAATAAGATATGATAAAAAAATATTTTTTTAAAAACATTCAATGAAATGCATTCAATGAAATATAAGAAATATATGTATATTGTTTTATTTGATCCAAACCAGAAAAAAAGTATTGATCTCGATCAAAATTGACAGAAATTATAAAGATACTCATATTTTTTGCTAATTGTATGCACTTTCATCAAGAAATTAGTTTTCTTTATAAATAAAGTAAACCGTTTTAAATCAAGAGAATATAGTTTTCTGATTACATTGTTCTATTTCCCATCGGGTTTGGTTCAAAGTTGAAAAAAATCGCAATAATTCTTAAATTTGGCCATTTCATTTCATTTTCTTTTTAAAATACGTTATTCGTCCGATAAATACCTCGTCTAATTTACATCTTTCTTGAAGATTTTAGTTGTATAATTCAAAGTTATTAACAAATAACGTATTCTACTTTCATAAAAATATTTTTCTTTTAAAACATTAGAACGTCTATTTGATTGTTATAGGCATGTTTATTAGATATTCATATCATGCCGCAAATCACAGCGGAATTTGGACTATATCATTCCGGGGGGAAAAAATCATATAAAATGATTGAGAGCTTGTATCACTCTTCCGATAGTGAAATCATACTTCATACGAAGTGTTTTAACGAGTCATTGAATAAAGTTTGGTGTAATAAGCTACCTTTAGGTTTATACATCTTTCATTACAAATTTCAATACGAATGAAAGCATCGTTCTTTCTATATTTGGCTGGTATCCATTGAAGGACAACATCCAAATGTAAATATAAATCCCCTGTAAGTATTAAAACTGTATGGAACTCGATTGTTTGATAAAATAAAATATATCTGCCAAGTGCACCATTGGTTAGTTTAAATGTGTTGGATGAAAAAACATAGAGTTGGGCAAACACGGATCCCTGGATATACCAGAGGTGGGATCAAGTGCCTAGGAGGAGTAAACACCCCCTGTCAACCAGTCAAACTCGCCGTCAGACCTATATCTTCATCAGGTAAGTGCAGCAATCTGCAGTCAATATCAGTGTGCAAAGAACGGCCTAACAATTGGTATGAAACACGCCAGACAGCATTTGATCCAATGATAGGTTGTATTTGCAAACTAGATCATTATTACGACCAAAGAATTTGTGAAATGCTTCAGAGTCTGAAAGTTTTTACAATACTACTCAAAAAATGTTTAGAATCATCCGTGTGATAATCATTGATGCAATGATAAAATATCACAATATAAGTTCATCAAAGTGAGTTTCATACATATCATTATTAAGGTTATCTAGACAACCTCATTTTATCGCAAACGTCACTCAAAAGTAACGTAAGTGTTAAGAAAAATTTCATTATTCCAGGGGGGAATCTACCTTTTTTAAACAGGCTGCTGAATTTGGTTTTGTATCGAAATTTGCTACCCAGGCTTATAGCGTGTAGTCAACTTTAAACAATACCTCGAAGTGTAAAAGAATCGAAATTGACACGCACGTATTGCTACTGAACGTCAATGTCAGCATGGGTAAACGACCTTCGTTGTCGCCTGCGGAAGGATCTTGAGCTGTAGGGATGCTGCAAGCAGGTTCATCAACATATGAAGTAGCTAGAACGTTTGGGGTAGCTCAAACCACAGTGTCAAAATTAATGGCGAGTTACAGGGAAACAAATTCTGTCAATGGTAGGCCTAGATCAGAACGTCCAAAGAAAACAACTCTACGACAAGATAGGTGCATCCGTACACTTGCTTTAAGAACACGAAGTACATCAGCCAGGACTCTCCAGATTGAACTGAGAAATGCAACCAGAATACGTGTCTCGGGCCAAACAATAAGGAACCGTTTGCACGCTGGTGACCATGCTCTAGGCGTCTAGCAGTAAAGGTACCTTTGACCCAACGTCACCGACATCTCCGTCTTGATTGGTGCAGACGACACTTGAGATGCAATCAAGCTCAGTGGACTCCTGTGTCCTTCACTGATGAAAGCAGATTTTAATCTTCGCTTTAATTATGGCAGATTACGTGTGTACCGCCGTCCTGGGGAACAGTTTTCTGACGCTACTGTGAGGGAATAAGATTGCTACGGTGGTGATTCTGTGATGGTGTGGGCCGGTATTTCTGCTAACAACAGGACTCAACTTTATGATATTGATGGAAACTTAACATCTCCAACCTACATTGATGACATTTTGTAGCCAATAATTTTTCCTTTTCTTAACAGGCTGGGGGGGGGGGGGGCATCTTTCAAGATGACAATACCAGACCCCATCGCGGACGAATTGTGAATGATTTTATCCAGCAGCACATCACGAGAATACAATGACCGGCAACTCATCGAATCTGAGCCCTTTTGAGCATCTCTGGAATGAACTTGGAAGGCGAATGTATAGAACCAACACTCCAAACACCATCAACCAGCTTCGGGACCGCCTTGACCAAGAATGGAATAACATCCCCCAGGCTACCATAGAGGTTTCTATTCGAAGGGGATGCTTACTCCTCCTAGGCACCTGATCCCACCTCTGGTGTGTCCAGGGGTCCGTGTTTGCCCAACTATCTATTTTGTATTGCTTGTAGGAGTTATGAGATTGATCACTGTTCGTTATCTTCACCTTGCATGAGGAAGCGTTGCATTGCTTAAATTAACGCTCATGGAGGACATACGCGCTACTGACGCGACATTTCAAAATGTGTGACTGTGTAATTTGACCCCTAGCATGTTTGAAATGTTAATCGTTTAACAGTTTGCATTTGAAAAAAAATTATCTGTATAAATCTGTCCACAAGACTTGGCCCCAAGACCATAAACTGAGAATAGACTTAAGTCTAAATTTCAAATCTAGCTAACTTTTGAAATAATTTTCATAAACAAATAACATTTTCAGTATATGTTTGCATTTGATTTGATTTTAGAAACCTGCAGTTTTTAAACATTTGTGCTAGATAAATCTTCAGATGTAAATAATCAAAAAATGTTACTTAAGTCTATTAACATTATATACTTGTTTTTGTTACTTTATACAATTTGTTAAAACTGAATGAAACGAATTAAATGATTCTAAACTTTTTTGAGTATCAATAGGTTACATGAGGAATATGTTTTGATTCCAGCTGACAAAACCAGTAACAACCATCGTCAACTTCCCATATTTATGTAGCAATATTCCAGTATCACCTGCATATGGTGTTTATATATCTCAACTGATTCGATATGCAAGAACTTGTTCTGCGTATAGTCAGTTTTTAAATCGAGGTAAGCTACTGACAAACAAGTTGATGGTACAGGGGTTTCAACAGTCTCGATTGAAGTCAGCATTTCGCAAATTCTATGGTCGTTATAACGATCTAGTTCGTCAATACAACCTCGCATTGGGTCAAATGCTGTCTGACGTGTTTCATACCGATTGTTAAGCCGTTCTTGGCACACTGATTTTGACTACGGATAACTCCGTTTACCTGATCAAGATATAGGGCTCACGGCGGGTGTGACTGGTCAACAGGGGATGCGTACTCTTCCTAGGCACTTGATCCCACCTCTGGTGTGTCCAGGGGTCTGTGTTTGCCCAACTATCTATTTTGTATTGCGTATAGGAGTTATGAGATTGATCACTGTTCGTTATCTTCACCTTGCATGTATATATGAAAAATCAAAGTTTCTAGCGTTAATCTTATTCAAATATTTACTGTATTAAGAAAACTAATCACAAATATTATAAAACTTCAAAATATACATTTTTTTTTTTAGAAAATTGAAGTAGTAAAGTTTCTGTTACGGCAAATCCAAGTATGAATTTTTTTTTAATAAAGTAAATTAAATCAATACGGAATATCGAAACCGTTATTTCGTCTCTGATTCCGTCGCAGTTTTGATATTTAGTATGTCCAACGAGATCACGTTTTCTGCGTTTGCTTGGGTAACTTTTCATTAAACAAGCACACGTTACTATACGATACAATGAATTCAGGCGCTGGGTGGAGAGCAAGCGAAAAAAAGTTGCCGTCACATTTCTATGAAAATACAAGAAATCATAGGCAATAACGGTAGCCAAAATCGCTTTGTATATTGAGCTTGTAGTTCCATTCTAAACTAATCCCAGTCATTTTGGACATATATACAATGACAAAACATTTTGGGTGTATTCAGGCAACATTCCTTGCAGTGCTTTATCAAGGATTCAGTCTTTGGCACTGTGTTGTTGTTTTTGTTAGTTCTTACAAGTTTATTGTTATTTCGAATTTCCAATATTTCGGCTTGAGCAACACTGAAGAAACATTATTTGTCGAAATGCGGATATGCTGCATTAAAAACGGTACCGTATATAAGTTTTACATTAGTAGTAATTTGCACTGTGTACGAAATTCCACTGATAGCCAATATAACGAAAAAAGTAGCGAGGTGATGTGGTCATGCTTTTGTGGCCTCGTTATGATTCTCGCCGCGGTAGTTTGGATTATCTGTGGTCTGGATAACGCATAGGCACTAAGACCACGAAGAAGCGCGCTTCCATAGTTACCATAGTCCAATCAGAAAGTGACGAGGTAGCACACCTTCATCTTACATACATCTTCTCGTGGCAATCCAGGTTAGAATAGGTCCTCAGTACCTCTTCCTAGTCGTAAGAGGCGATTAAATAGGGCGGTCCTTCGGATGAGACCGTAACAACCGAGGTCCCGTGTAACAGCAGGTGTGGCGATAAAGATCCCTCCCTGCTCAAGGGTTGTAAGTGCTGAGCATAGGACTAAATTTTGCAGCTCTTCACCGGCAATGGTAAGAATTCTCGAGAGGGACGTTAAACAACAACTATCAATCAATACAATACAAGCGTCTCCGGTAATAAGATTTCGTATTCGACAAATGTCTTGTAGTTGGTAAAAACATTGTATAGAAATGGCACGCATAGGGTCTTCATTACTCAAATGTGAAGGTATCAATCTCATATCTCCTATAAGGAGTACAAAATAGAGAGTTGGGCAAACACTGGCCCCTGTATATACCAGTGGTGGGATCAGGTGCCTACGAATGCACCCCCTGTCGACCGGTCACACCCACCGTGAGCCCTGTATCTTGATCAGGTAAACCGAGTAATCTGTAGTGAAATCAGTGTACCAAGAACGGCCTAATGAAAGACATTTTGTCGATATATCTAAATGTCGAGATGAAGGCCACAGGAAGACATTTTATCTTCTCGTGTAGAAGATTTTGAATAAACTCTGCTTCATAAGACTATAAAAACAGGTCAGCTAACAAATGAGCACAATTCGTGCGCATGGGAATTCCAACAGACTGTTGGATGACTTAATTAACAAAGACTACGAGAAGATATTGCCAATGAGGAACTCTACCATATTTTTTTTTTAATTTAATTTCCGATTACTTGTGTGTGAAATCATAGTGGCGTTTAACAAAGTATTTTTTCTTTGGATGACTGATCACTAAATATAAATGTTTCCTTTTTTCCATTTTTGTTCAAGAAGCAACTATCTATGAAGTCAAAAAGTCTAGTCTTCAATTTATCGTGAGGAATTGTCGTGTAAAGTGTTGAAAAGTCACACGTTTTGAAGTTATTGATTTGAGAAGTTTTACGATTTCAAGTTTACTGAAAGTTCTTTAGACTTTTTTAGAATCCACATTTGATTTACACCACTTCTGCCATATGTTGCTGCACAGTATATTTGACGTTTCTCCTTCACAGCTGGTAATACATGTATTTTCGTGAGGAGCAAAGATAGGGGTTTGGTAGAACATTTACTCGATCCATTAATGTATCTTCCTTTGTACGTTTATTTTTAGTTTTGGAATCCAGTATAGGTACGGTAACTCACATTCATCCATCACATTGACTGGGATATTAAATGTGTCTACATCTGACGCAAGATTTTGATGAATTTCATCTTTGAAAGGGCAGTTGGAGTACAAATACGACTACCAAACGTGGAGTTCGTTTAAAACACAGTTGTAATAATGAGCTTTTCCAAAGACAATGTTGTTAAAAGCTTTGTCAACTGGAACAATATATATTCCTCATATAACCTATCTAAATTTTTTTTATCACTTCTGGTTTACTAATCACAGAACGATAGATGGTACCTTTAACCAATATCTATGTAAAACTTATACGGTACCAATTTTGATGCACCAGATGCGCATTTCGACAAATAATGTCTCTTCAGTGATGCTCAACCGAAATGTTTGAAATCCGAAATAACTATGAAGTTTTAGATCTAAATATAGCCAAAAACAGCGTACCAAACAAGTGGAGCCAAATTCGTCCAAGGATAAGAGCTATGCATGAGGGAGATAATCCTTAATTTTGAAATGAATTTCTAAATTTTATAACAGCAATTAAATATACATCCGTATTTTCAAGCTAGTAACGAAGTACTTAGCAACTGGGCTGTAGTTACCCTTGGGGACTAACAGTCCACCAGCAGAGGCCTCGACCCAGGGGTCATAATGTAAAACGTATACGGTACCAATTTTGATGCACCAGATGCGCATTTCGACAAATAATGTCTCTTCAGTGATGCTCAACCGAAATGTTTGAAATCCGAAATAACTATGAAGTTTTGGAGCTAAATAAAGCCATGAACAGCGTGCCAAAAAAGTGGAGCCAAATTCGTCCAAGAATAAGAGCTATGCATCTATCTTATTTTAAAGAGCTTTAAACATGGGTTGATCTGACCAAACATGGAAATTACAAAAGTATCTCTTTATGAAGTTGAAAAAAGCACTTGCGACTCAAGAACATAATTCAAAATATATTTTCATACATTGTAAATTTAACAGAATCGTACCTTGAGTGTTTTATAATGTTATAATTTCACGACATTTTCCATTCTCTCGCTATCAATTCCCCATCGGATTCATTTGAAGAATAACCATTACCTAGAGATGTCTTTTACTACGTCTAGCTAAATATCAATCAGCTTTTTAGTTTTGAAGAAAAAATAGATGATATGAAAATCATACAAACATACATACAAAATGTTACCGGTGTTGTAGAGTGAGCCTTCCCCCATTATGAGACTTCCCCCCGGAAGCCTGGCTCTAGAGTGAGCCTTCCCCCGGAAGCCTGGCTCTAGAGCGAGCCTTCCCCCTGGGAGAATGCTCACTCTAGAGCAGGAGAACTCCAGGGGAAGTCCCACTCTAGAGCCAGACTTCCCTGTGGGAAGACCTACTCTATCACTAGTTATAGAGTCAGACTTCCCCCCATAGCAGGACTTCCCCCTCCATTTATTCCTGGTAAACTACTATCACTTTATAGAGATTGTTTAGATACCAGGACCTTTTTCAGCAGGACATTAAATGATTTTGCTTAAGCCGTTCATAAAACTCAAGAGAAGAAAACGGTGAATAAAACACATTGGAATTGATAAGCCATTTTGTTTGACCCATAGACCTTGAACTTTGACCCACACAATATCTATGTCGTGGATAGTTTTAAAAGTTTGAAAAATGAAATGAGGAAATTTCGAATTTATGTTTCTTCTCATCTGCGTACAAATATCGGTTATACTTTTAAACGTGTACAACTTCAGGTAGAGAGGTAGGTAAGTTGGTAGGTAGGGTACTTTTGAAATGAGACAATAATAGCTCAAAAAGTTCTTTGTACCAACCACATCTTTTACATCAGTAAAGTATTTGAATGTTTCATTCTGCAAAAACTAAGTCATTCAAGGTCTTAATGCCTCTGTCAACCCAATTTGTATTAAAATTCCATTATTTAACATCAACAAAGTTTCTTATATCTAAATTCAAATAATCTGTAACAGAAAGAGAGCTTTCTTTAACTCTTGATAGAGCTTTAAACACATATTTCCAAAACACATTGTCAATATGATTTACAAATTCATTAAGTTTTTCTTTGGATAGGTGAAAAATGAAATCCACATTTCTAAGATTTAAAATACTATGCAACATATGTTGCCATATACCCTCATTATCAGCAAGCTACCTTTTGACCCATTTCAGCTTAATATAAGATATATAAGATGCCAAATGTACCATATTTAGTCCCCCTTCATCATAATTACCCACAATTGTATATCTTTTCAACTTTTCTACCTTGTATCCACATATATATAAGTTTCCATTGTTAATTATACAACTGGTACAAGAGGTGTATAGAGTAAGAAACCATTTTACAATAGATTCCCCAAAATTGAAGGACCTGAGTGCCTTTACAATAAAATCCCATTCCAATGAATCAAACGCTTTTTCAAAATCTAATAATAATAACAATCCTGGCTGATTTTCCTTTTTTAGATAGTCAATCAAATCATACAAAAAACGAGTGCTTTCACCAATAAACCGTCCCTTTATAAAAACCCTTCTGAGAGTCAGCTATGATACTTGTTAGTACTTTCTTTAAACGATTTGCTATGGCACTAAAACCAATTTTGTAATCAACATTAATAATGATATTGGTCGCCAATTTTTTATTTAGCGTCTATCTTTTTCTTCTTTGGGAATGCAAGTTATTACACCTTGGGATTGAAATTAAATGACAAATTGCTGATTTTAAAAACAATGCAAAGTACATCATGAATTGTTGAGTCCAAATCAGTGTATTGTACAGAAAATGAACTCTAGTTCTTATGTTAAATTTTTATATCAAGTTTTGAAGGAAAAGGAGTTCATAGCCCCACAACTCAAAAGAGAGAAGTGGGAAACTTATCTCAGTGAAACTATTTCAGAAAAATGTTTGGAAATTTCATTATATGAATGCATCTTTATGCACAAAAGAAACAAAATTAATTTATTTTCAATACCGTATTCTTATGTGTTATATACACTGTAGCTACAAACTCTTTCCTTCGCAAACTTAAACTTGTAGATAATGACTTGTGTTCATTTTGCAAAAGTGAAAGAGAAACAGTCACTCATATTTTTTTATGACTGGGTGCATATATCTGCCTTCTGGAGAGATTTTGTGAAATGGTACAATGCATTTGTCAAAGGTTATAAAATCACAAAAAGAAGTGTGTTACTAGGCAATATTGATGGAAGTTGTTTGGAAAATTTTCTTCTTTTGTTAGCAAAAAAGCACATATATTACTCCAGATCACGGGACTCAAAACCCAAATTGTCAGATGCAATTAATTTGTTTAAATACTATAGAAATTTAGAAAAATATTGTCAAAATGTATTTCATAGCAAATCCAAAATGCTTGGTAAATGGGCATTGTATGATAATATAATGGACAATTAGTTTGTTGAAAATCATAATACATTTATATGAAAAATAAAATAATTACCTTTATCTTTGAATGTGTATGTGTATATATGTATGTTTATGTGTGTGTATATATTTATGTGTGTGTATGTATATATTATACATGTATATATCATATATACAATTCACTGTTATTGTTGATACAGAAGGTGCACAGAGTAATTTCAAGTGTGAATGAGCGAGTGTAGATTACAGTTTGAATGTTTGTATGTATAAATGTGTTGAAAATACAAAAATTAAAAAAAAAAAAAAAAAGTAGGTAGGTAGGTAGAGAGGTAGATAGGTAAGTAATTCCCTGCCCGATAAACTAAAAATTATTTCATAGTTTGCATAGGAGGGGATGAAAGCGGGGGTGTCTCTCTATAGCAAGACTTCAAGAGGGTGTTATGGCTCTAGAGTGAGTCTTCCCCCTGGGGGTAAGGTTTATTCTATAGCACGTCTGCTGGGGGGAGGCTCACTCTAGAGCGAGACTACCGGGGACAAAGGCTCACTCTAGAGCGAGACTTCCGCAGGGGGAAGGCTCACTCTAGAGCCAGACTTCCGGGGGGAGTCTCACTATGGGGGAAAGTCTGGCTTTATAACACCGGCAAAGGTGGCTCAAAAACGTCTCATTTGAATTTGTATCAACTCAAAGGTTTAAAATTCAAAACAAAAGATTTTTATTTCTAAATTTTTATTTAAGGAAGTCAAGAAAAATGACATTGTATATGATGTAATTTCATATTCACAGGGTAAACATTCATCACTATATACTTCTTTCCATAATCATAACAAGCTAACACGTGTATAGATAACGTCATTTGCATGTAATATATTGTATTGACCATTTAAAACTTCTAACAAATATAATACAAGTTTAAATAGAAACTTGGATTTACAATTCTTGTTTCTTGCTTAAATTCGTCAATCTGCATAGACTGACAGATTTTTTTTTTAAATTCAAAATGTATACATGTATATTTATTTTCCTCTCATAAAAATAAACTTCAAAACTATGAACATAAATTCATATTTTTTTTGGTATGCTTAGTCAATCTTTCTAATAGGAACAAAAGCAGATAGGAAAACTCATGGGACATGACTAAATCTTTGAGCAAATGTCATACTGAAATAAAATTAAAAAACGAAATAGATCCAACAATCAAAGAATGAAACAACAGCTGATTTTGAGCACACACAAAAAAAAACCAGTCAAGATAAAAAAAAAAAAAAAAAGATTGTTTTTAAACCAAAAATCAATAAACATTTCATGGTCCTCGTTTTAGCATCAAATAACAAAAGCATAAAAATAATCAACTCAATGTCAACTTGAATCAACGTATCAAAATAAAGAAAGTGTAACAAACGGAGGCGCAGATATGAGAACTATTTCGTCTGTTGTAATCTCTTATACAATGCAACTCAACAAGTACAAAACTATGAAACATTTTAAAGATCCCTGGCACATGACAACAATTGATTTACAGCACCTCCTACAATATACACGTGTAAGAATATATTATGCCAGTCAATCAGGTAATCCATGGAATGCTTGTACAATGATGGATAATAACACATAACAATAATGTAGGAACATATTTCACCGGTCAATATGTAAATTGATATACAGAATAATTCAGCACATTTCAGCGGTCAATATGTAAAATGATACATCGAATATTATAATAACGTATTTCACCGGTCAGTATGTAAATTAATATATCAAATATTATAACAACATGTTAATGTAGTACTATTAAAACAATTCAGCAATACAACAATCTCCAGTTACCGAATCCACCATTACTAATCGGGATACAAATGAAAAATTATAAAACATGCCATTGTTACAATCACCGAATCAATCTACTAATCAAAATCACAACTCAAAAACTATATCATAGGTCATTATTACAATCCAATGTTAGTAATAAAAACCTATATCATAGGTCATTATTGCAATCCAATGTTAGTAATACATGTTAACTCATTGCTGTATCCAGACATCACCGGGTTTTTATAGCTCTAATTGAGACACGTCACAACCTGTTAGTTTTATATAACTAGGGGGAAAACAGATGTTATCATTCAACGGAGTAGCATTATTCAAAATCAGTCAGAAAAATGTGTTTACATTCTCTCTTGCTTAAACGTATTACATTTCCTGGGAAAATCTCATTAGAATGTTCAGAAATAGCAAAATACATAACGATGGTATTAGTAGCTACAACAAATTATACCATAAAAGTGTCTACTGTTGTTGAAAATACTCGTCAAATTCATTGGGTATCATGCCACATCAAAAGCATGAAATCCTCCCAGCGTGTGTATGGTTACAAATCAAAGAGTTCCCGCAGCAAAGGGTCGGTGTTGGAGAAATCTAAAGTATCGTCAAACTGATGAAGTTGCATATTTCTGGAAAAATCATCCACTAATTGACGTAAGTCTGTGACAAGCAGTAGCAGTTTAGGGAGGGAGACGGGCTTTTTGGAATGGTTTCTTTTCATCGAAATTCTCAAAGCCTCCAACACGTCATTCTGGATGGTCTTTATCAGTTCGTCATCATTCAGCCCAATTGTGTCTGTGTTACCATTAAAAACAATGATTGACGACCATTTTCCATGAACACGAAAAAATATTGTCTCATATATTTAATTAAACATGGCAAGGAAATTAATTATTTTGTCAACTAATTACCTGCATTTAAAAATGCCTAAGTTAGAAAGCCGACATAGATTTATAGTTTACAGAAAATTTTGCCACACCACACATAAAATTTCCCGGATGTCATCTGAATAACAAAGAATAATTGTATATTTCCTAGAAACTGTATCACAGCAAAAGCTTATCTTACCAGACATGATCAAAAGACTGCAGAACAAGGCCAAGTCCATTTCAGTCAGTTCCAAAGACGCCAACTTGTCCACTACCCGTAGAACACCGCTCATGAGGATACTGGTGATTCTGTTCTCACAGATCGCACTCCTCGTCACACGAATAAAGTCACATTGGTCGATAAAGTTAACATATTTTCCATTAATTAGCGACTGCAACTGGAAGAACAGAAAGCCCTAATTACTTAAATAGTACTTTCTCTTTAGAATCACATTTTGCTACGAAACTAATTTCACAATACATTGTACAAAGCTTTTGTTTAATTGAATTTTCTAATTGAAATACATTAGAGATACATCTATCAAGAATTATGTTACCATGAGGGTAGAAACGGTAATCGTGCCCTGTTTCATCAGAAGGACCTTGTCCTGCATTTCAATATCGTTGAAGTTTGGTATACACTTGGCAAATCGAATAACAGCGTCGCAACACGGCAGAAATATAGACTGGAAAAGTCGAAAGATGTAGACGGCGTCCCCGGTGACGAGTTTATCAATGGTTGACGAAGGTTGCAGCTGTTAGGACAAAACAGTTTAATGTTTTGTAAAAATGGAGAAATATATCCTAATGAATGAAATAATAAATCATATGATATGTAATATCTTTACTAAATGTCTTCCTGTTTATTTTTATCATTTTGCATTATTCATATATATATATATATATATATATATATATATATATATATAGGTAAAAAATAAAAATGAAACACGAAGACGTTTAGTAAAGCTTTAGCGCTTTCATTTCAAATCTTGCTATGTTACTAAATGTAAAGCTTCTGAAGATTTGAAATGAAAGCGCTAAAGCTTTACTAAACGTCTTCGTGTTTCATTTTTATTTTTTACCTATACTTTTACCGATCATTGCGAAAAGTAACTATTATCTATATCTATATATATATATATATATATATATATATATATATACGCACGACTACATACACGAAAGTACTATGACGTCACAGTAAGTATTATATATATATACTTTTTGACCAAAAGTGAGTGTACTAAATAACTTTTTGTGTACTTCCTGGAAATCACATATTTTTCATAACTTTCTGTGTAAGTAAATTCTGGTAAAATTCTTATTTATCAAATCCAATCGTCTCGGAATTTTGAATATATTTTGGTATAGCACTCTATATTTTACGATGCAATCGAATGTAATTTTAGAAATTCATCAGAATTAAACAAGAAATGTGGTGAAATTCTTTTAAAAGCATAAATCATAGATGATAACAGTGTTGGGAACCAAATTTTGTTAAACATCTGTTTGCCATATGTCAGGTTTATTGAACTGATCTTCAAAGCTTTTAAACATGTACAGAATTGCTACATATATTTAAGAAATAAATTTCATTTTTTAAATAAATAAACGAGTGGTATGAACTGCGATGCTTTACGCCGGCATACTTTATGATCAAGTAGTAGCGCTTCATAAAAGGTATACCAGCGTGAAGCATTGCATTTGATATCATCTGTTTACTATCACTGCTGTAGAAATCCCCAGCAGTTAAAATAGATACGTTATACTTATCAAGATTCATACGCGCATTGTTCAAAACTGCAACGCATTCATGAGGAAATGACTATCATCATAATCTGTAGAGATATCAAACCCATTAGAAATATGAACATAATAAAATGAATTACGTTTTCCTGTTGTGTTCTGTAATTTTCAAGTATTGGAGAAAGGTTTCTTTGAAAGGCTGTTTTAATGACGTCTGACAACGTTCGTAGCTCTATGACGTAATCACTTTTGTTGGTGGTCATTTCCTCTTTGTCTGCTATTAACTTTTCTCTCTCCGTTTTAGGCATGCGTCCAAAGCGCACAGCTTCAACAAAATAACGATAATAAGTATGAAGATCATTCAGTAATCTTCTGTTTATATTTGTGCATACATGTAGTTTCCCCTTAATATGATTTCAACTAATAACCACGATGTACTCACAATTTTTGGACATTCCCGCATTCAGACACCGCTGGTACCGACAATACTGGCATTTGTTTCTGGATGCTGTGTTGATTTTGCATCTGCTCTGTTCAGAACATGGTCGATAATGTAGTTTTTTCTTCAATGTTCGTCGAAAAAAAACCTTTTTCAGAAATGATGGAAAATATTTCATAATTAGTGAGGAAATAAATTCAAAAACATGTAAATGTAAGAACAGATAAAAAACATGCATATTACACAACAAATTACCCAACTTACAATTTTTTTCTTCTCATGAATCTTACATGATATTAAAGTTTTAATACGTGCAATTAAGTCATAACAGTGGCATCATTTTGTCTGTAAACCATGCTAATTAATGAGACTTCCAATGTCATAGATGGAAATTTGATGGAAAATGATGTTTTAGACACCATGGATACACAAGCTTAAAGATTTCGAAAAAGCTTTTAAAGGGGTTTCAACAGTCTCGTTTAGTGTCAGCATTTCGCAAATTATATGGTCGTTATAACGATGTAGTTTGCCAACACAACCTATCAATGGGTCAAATGCTGTCTGACGTGTTTCTTACCGATTGTTGAGCCCTTCTTGGCACACTGATTTTGGCTACGAATTACTCCGTTTACCTGATCAAGACATAGGGTTCATGGCGGGTGTGACCGGTCAACAGGGGAAGCCTAGGCACCCGATTCCCACATCTGCTATGTCCAGGGGTCCGTGTTTGCCCAACTCTCTAATCTGTATTGCTTATAGGAGTTATGAGACTGATCACTGTTCGTTATCTTTACCCTTCATATGTCCAGCATGTTCCTTAATCCTAATTACAGTCTACTCAGGATATATTGAAATTCAGGGGACTGACCTGAATTGTCCATTGAATTCAAACTTCAATATAACCGATGTTGAACTCTATGAAGTTACTGTGGATTTATTTTTACTTCAATATCACGAATAGTTCAATATAAGCAACTTCAATATAAGTGGCACTACAATTCATATAAGGGTGCTTTCCATAATCGTACATGAGGTGTCGGCAAACTCGACAACGCATCTATTCATAACCAAAGCGCGAGTTCCATTAATAGGTTCATAAAAGACAACCTAACTGAATACCTTGCATCCTTCGCATGAGTGTACTCCGTAATGAAACCCTGACGCTTTATCTCCGCATATACGACAGAACACGTCCAATTCTTGTGTATACTGCTGCTTAATCTGAAGTGAAAGAAGGTTTACCACATCAAATCAGAATTTAAAAAAGGAATGGTTGGTCTATGGTGTGAGTGATAATTATACTAACCTTTCCATCATCATTCTGCTTCGTCTGGTGTCGTCTTAGTTTACTTCGCGGAGGCTCGTGAAGTTTGAAAGGTTGCGATTCGAATACGTCATCAAGGTTTGTAGATGTGATTTCTGAGATGTAGTCTGGTGATGCCCTCAAGTGTTCCGTTGGGGAGAGAGAAAGGTCGGAGTACACGGGGGAGGATCCAGTGGATGTGAGATAGTCAGGAAGCGGATCAGATAAATCACTGTCGTTTATCAGAAATTCCATACCGGATGTTGTAACGTCCAACTCCATGTTCCTAAAATAGATTAAAAATAAACGCACTGATACAATATGTAACTGGCGACAGAATTCATGTTTTCTTTGTAAACACTGTACATGTACTTCTGTCACAGAATGAATTGTTACATGTACAATACATGTATAATAAAATCTGATTTTATTAATCCTTAATTCAGAAATGATTCTGTAATATAGAAAGAATGCACGGGTATAAACGTGAACAATTCACCCATGCATTCTTCATGAAGCGCTTTACTGGTGCTTTATAAACTAACAAATTCTCGTAGTCGTAAGACTTCGCGCTTCCTTATTTAAGTTAATACTTCAATTCTTACAGTATCCTGTTGTGGGTCTCGTCGTTCGTTTTTTGGTAGTAAATTTACGTGATATTAAACTAGACCACGATTTCTATGGAATTCTGAATACCGGACAAAACTGCAATATAATATTACATTATACTGTACATACATGTATATGTGTGTGTGTACTTTTACAGTACTTTCATGTGTGTCAGGTTTTTATCTGCATTGTATAACTATACATTTGCCGTTTTCAGTGATCGTAATAAAACTCCATTTACAAAATAGTAACGACCCACATGTTTCTCGATAAGTGTACTTCGAAAACCACACTTTGACTTTGAGATGTTCCCCAATCGTGTACGATATAAAAATAGCGCAGAGTTCACCCAGCGTTTACATATAGTGTGTTTCAGATTACAGCCAACTGTGAAACCAACAATAACATGTTTGTCTGCAATCGATATTAAGAAAAACAAGGGTCATTACGTTTTTGCACATATTTATGATGTTCCGAAGTGTGTGCAGGCTATGTTTATCTTTATGTTAATGATTTGAATTCATGTCTGCAATGGATGTATTGATTAGTTTAAATATGCGTGATGTTCCCAATAATGATATTCGTTTCTCTCAATTCCATTTACCCCGTTGGGATTCTACAAATGATGGTTATGGACTAATTATCAATTCACACCTACAACAAATGCAGGGTAGGTGACCCCCCCCCCCCCCTATGGTGGGGATATTTTTACTAGGAAGCCCAATCCTTTCTAGGATCTACCGATTCAATGCCAGTACAGGGCCCTTTGAAGCCAACATAAGCATGTCACAGAGAAAACATGTGTGACAGATAGAACATAGTTAAACAAAACGTATCCAAATTGACAAAAACATAGTTGTAATGCACGGTACAATTAGCACACATGGCTATATATAGATAGTATATATATATATATATATATATATATATATAGTATATATATACATGTATCCATCAAAATTACATGTTACATTTAACGCATTTAACAATGGATACATACTTTTCATAACACCAATTTTGATGGTGTTTTAACATACATGCATAATTAACCATCTGTATTTGTATGATGTGAACATATATTAGACGAAAGAATAGGAAACAAATTCCAAAACTTTAGATAATTATTTCTTTTCAAGATATAATATGTAATTATATGCCATACAGCGTACAAGTGATTTTAACATAATATATATCGTTTATCTTGATATAATATACTTCTTGTGTATATTACATGTAATCTGAAGCAAAATCAAAACGACCAGAAGCATGTCTATCATTCTGAACAATATCAAAAAGCTTTATATTGTCATCGCCCCGCAATAACAAGACAGATGTTCACTACACATGTACATCATTCATCATGGAAAATTTTGCATTCATTTATTTATTGCAACAAAACAGAAATGATAAGCAGCCTCTTGAAGATCGCACGCACAGTTGGACTATAAAAAAAAGATTACATAAAGTAATATTTCAAAATACAGTTATACAATTGCACCTTCATTTTGTATGAATTAGGCCAATATTTGAAAGATCACTTTCCAACAGCAAAGTAATTGTGTGCTTTCTTTATGCTTGGAAGTATTAGTTTTTTAAACTGCCAATTGATGTTGTTGCCTTTAATTACTCCACCACCTACATGCACCATTGTTTTCCTCTACGTCGTCGTTTGTTCATTGGGTGCTTACATGGGTACGGGTTCTTAGTTAAGGAACAATTGTTAGCCGTTCTAATAATTTCGGTGGGTGTCCTCCTTTGACACGCATACAAAAATATAGGTGAATAAACCCAAGAGGTCATTTGAGTCAAGATACCTGATATCATCACAAGGTCACGATGGCATGTGACTCCAGACAAGTAAACGTTGACGGGGTTGCTCTTTCAAAAGAAAACATGAAGCTTTTTGTTGTTCAGAAGCATATACAGGCCTTATTATGAAACGCGAGTCTACAGTGTGGTGAAATGGGAGGGTACAAAGCCTTTGGGTTTTACATGATTTAACCACGTGACCATCCCACTCCATATCTCAGTAAAGTTTTTTAAAACTGGTTTTTAAAGCCATTGACGTTAGATTTATTTGTTTGACGTCATAGACGTTGTAAAAAAAAAATTGCATAGTTTTCATTTATACTGCTATCTGTTTTAAAATCAGACACCCTTTCCGAGAAAAAAAAAATAATGAATTGGTCATCTATCGTACACCATTTTCAGAGAAATTTACTGAAAACAGACATTTTACCTTACAAACAAAATCGTTAATAATTTGATACTCTTATTTCTATACTCTGAAAAACTGAAAGCAAATTCTGAATCTTAACGACACTTGCTCCAAACTTTTTTCAAAAATGATGAATATGAAAACTAAATTTAAATTCTTATAAGTAAAATAAAAACAATTTATTTCATGGAATGTAATTCATTTCCATAATTTCTCAATTAAGTCCAAAAGGGGGGGGGGGTATGGAATTATATAGTGAGAGGTAATTCATTTCAACTTCAGAACATAAAAGAAAATGCACAAGTCCCTTTTTAAGGACTTTTTATATCTATACTTAGTACAACTGAACTAAGCCACAAAATATCGATCAACAGATGCATACATGGGGGGTGGGGAGGGGGGGGGGGGGTATCAAGTGACCTTAAAGGAGCATTAGCTGTGAAAATGATTGATGACCTTTTTTTTTTCTCAAAATCCCTCAATGACATACATGTAGGAATATATATTATTGACTAGTAAAAACAGTTATTTCATACAAAAACAAGAGAAACCTAATAAAACTACGTTAGATAACCGCTTTTAGTGCAATGAAATATATAAGGAAAAATTATTGTTTTGCAGACAATAATCATTTAATTACCAAAATCATTTATGCATGTGCCTGCTTTGAGGTTAAAAAGTGTTTAATAATTAAATATTGGTGTTAGTACTGAAATATATAATATAGAGCAATGTTCATTGAATTCAGTTTTTGGTAACAAAATGACAGCTATAAATGCCCCTTTAAGGTATCCGATCCATTAAAGCATTTATTTTCACAAAAGTCAATATCTGTAGCACTAAATCTTTTGTGAAAACAAAATGCCTGATTTTTAGTGAGATAAAGATGGCGGAGAGAGTAGATGATGCCACATCTATTTATGGTGAATTAGATTTTTTTGCCAGAGTAATCTCCCCTTGTAGAAATGTAGAAAACATTAAATATTTTCATAATTTGTATGGTGACCTTACTTTTCTTCGCATATTTTGAAAGACCATGGTAATAGGAATCTTTTCACCATGAGCTTTCTCTGGAAATTATATTCTAATTGACTATATATGTCAGAAATGTGTTTTTCTCATAGGGATTAATGTTAATCTCTATAACAGATATTTCTTAAATGTCTTGTCAATTTTGAAAATTCTTTTGGTGAATCACTGTGTATGTTAATTATCTTTCATTTGATACCAAGTTTTGTATTTACATAACAGTTATTTATTGGGGGGAAATGGGGGTTTTATGGATCGGATACCTTAAACATAATATTCTAGTATATCATCAAAAGAAGACCTGCTTTTGTGTTACGACATTGTGTATATAATCACAGTAATTTTGACCTCGTCCAACTGGACAATTTTGAATAATGAAAGAGTATATGAAATTCAATTTTCATATGTTCTTCATTGAATCACAATGTTTAAGGTTCAAGACAATAAGGATATCAATGAAATTTACAACTTTGAATTCTTAGGTTACAAAGGTAGGAATCCCATTATACCAAATATCAAAATTCTTGTTTTCGTTGTCATGTTCGCAATATCAGCAATTAAAACCCATGCAGCCATTTGTTGTTTCAATATTTGATCCGGTTATAGGTAGAATAAAACTCACTATTTTCAATTTTAAAAAAATACTATTTTAACATGTATCTGTTCTAATCGGTACCATATTGTTAACCTCCATCAAAATGCAACACTATCCTTACTATTATTTAAAAAAGGAAATTTATGAGCTGTAGAAATATATATAATATATATGCCAAATAGAGATGCTAGAAAGTTTGATTTTGAATTCTTCACTTGTCACTGCTGAAGAAAAACAGCGTCGTAAGTCAATATATCCCAGTGACTAATGAGGCATGACTGCAGTTTACAACACAGCTCAAAAAGCGAACTTCGTTATTACAGTAAACATTCAATTAAATATGATGCAAAAATAGCCATTACATGATTTAATACATTTTGATTTCTTTAGACTATTAACTCCATTTACGAATCCCATAGCTGTTTTTATAAATGTTTTATGGTATCAATTTAAGAAATGTTTACAAATTCAGTCATTTACATGAGCCCCTGTTTCCGAAGTACTTAAAACAGAGGCAGTATTTGTAAAACTTGTTAACTCACATCATATATCACATAAACAGTTTTACCCATAAGTGCTTTTACCTTTTAACAAAATGACCAGCATATTGAAATAGTGTTTTGATTTCTTTTGAATTATTGTATATTCACTTTGTGTACGTATATATCGTTATATGTATCACACGGTAGCAAAAAACTCGCCTTTTCGTGAAAACTTAAAATAGATATACAAACAGTAGTAAATATGAAATTGATATGTTAGATTAGTTGTAATAAAATGACGACTTACCCCGTGATGAATTCTTGTAAAACTGATGATCTGGAGACAACCTGCTCTCGTCTCTGCCACAAACCACACAAAACTGTCGTCAATCGTTTTCTAGAATAAGCTATACTTAAGAAAATATGGTTGGGGCCCATAGGCGGGGGAACGGTCACATTTTATTTTAGATTTTTAAAAGAAATTAGTTTTAACATGACCGTACATCGAGTTCAATATTTTACAGCAATCTGTGCATTTGCTTTTAATGGTGAATTAAAAAGTGAAAAGTTCTGATGTTTTTGGTCAGTTAGCGTAAAATTAATGTACGCAGTTCGATTGTGTAGAAGAATGAGAAAATGATAAAGAGAGGAGAAAGACGACCAGACGTGAATGAAATTTCGATACAAGGGTTTTCCTCCATTTTATTCATATGAATGTCCATAACGTACCGGTACTTGTCCTTTTGTGTACAGGTCACTCCTTCAGATCCCCCGTTATTTATTTCAGGTCAACGTCCGCCAGGACAGGTCATCTGAGGTGGCAGATTAGGGCGACATAACCTTAGCAAAACGAAGAGGGAAGTAAAGGGTGGAATACCACCAATGAATTACAGATTGAAAGTTATTTTTTTCTTTTTTATATTACACGGATTTTATTTCTAATGGTTAATTCTAATTCAAATTTAAATCAATGTTATGAATATTAAATAATTAATTTGTGCCATTCATTTTTGGCATATGCATTGTTTGATTAATTTTTTATTGAGTGTAATTATAAAGTTTATAATTTTTAAAACTCTACAATAGAGCTTTTCGGCATTTTGAAAGTATGTTTAGTGTTTGTCAATCATTACAATACTTCTAAAGCACCTCTATATGTTTAGAATACATTTGGATGAATTCTGCCTTCATTGTTTATAATATTCTATTTACGGGCAAGTGAAATTTTCATAATGACATAATTAATTGTTCTAGTAAATCTGTTTAATTAATCAGCCAGTACGGCTAGTGTCTCAGAAAAGTTTTCGTGAACATATCAATTAATTTTTTCATGAAGAAATTGTATAGCGGCACATGAATTGATGACTAAATACTGATGATCTCCAAAATATGCTACCATTAACGCTAAATATTTTATGCCAAACTGAAATCTATAAATCAGTTATTTTTTCTATCTTCTACCTTGCGGTTTAAGAATATGACGTCACCCATGCATATCGGTCTATGAAAAAGATGTTACACACAGCTTGAGATCCATCAGGCAATAAGTACATCATTTAATTCCATATTAGATTGCAGCAGTGATATCGACTGTAAGAGCCGGGTTTTAAAGGCATGCCATTAACGAAATAGAAATTGAATGAAGCAAAAATACTATTGTAGTAAAAAAAAAAACATTTATACGGATATAATTCTGGAAATCTAAATTATCAAAAAGAGACATTTTTACAGATCTAGTTTATATACTTCTCAATTTGTTAGTTTTACGGAGTAAAGAGATTTCTAAATTTTCGTGAAATACCTATCAGCTTCTTGAAAATACTACCAAGTCACACCCCCACCCCGCACACACACACACACACACACACACACACACCACCCCGCACACACACACACACACACATACTTTAAACAATCTTCATAGAAACAGTCGTTTTAACGAATTTCAAATAACGTTTCAGTTATGAAACTAGAATAGCACTTGATTACGACTTAAAGTTAACGTTATATAATACGGGAAGTTTAAAACACATACGTCATACTTATGTTTGCTAAAAGTCCAATTAGTTTTCCGCCATATTTAGTTATAGAAATACAGTAAGACACGAGGGTGTAAAGGTGCCCCCGACACCCCCCCCCCCCCCCACTTCTCAGATCTTTTCAACACAACACCCCCCCCAACTGAAATCCTTGATCCGCCCATGAAGGTAAATTACAAAACAGCACTATAACTAGATTACTTAAAATAGGAATGTTTCAGCAACTTTCATCATCCTGTCATCTGTTACACTAAAACATATTGTTGATAAATGAAACTAAAAAAAAAACCACAAAAAACAACATGTCTTCTGGTGAGATTTATATCATTCGGAGTTTTCATAGAATCAGCTGTACGTATTATTTCCGGGGGCATTTCTATCATTTGTACATGTGTTTCTGCATTAGCATACAGAGGAACTGTACGATTTTAAATTTGTTCTGTTTCATAAACATTTAAACAGGCTATGTTGAATCCATAGTTCTCCTGTTCTGTTTTTAAAAGTGTTTTGGGTGTGGTCAAGCATCAACATAAATAGAAGGTTGATATCAGTATCAATTCAAGCATCAACATAAATAGAAGGTTGATATCAGTATCAATTCAAGCATCAGCGTAAATAGAAGGTTAATATCAGTATCAATTCAAGCATCAACATAAATAGAAGGTTGATATCAGTATCAATTCAAGCATCAACATAAATAGAAGGTTAATATCAGTATCAATGATATTCAATGGAACACGACATACAGGTATTTACAAAAATGTCTTCATGTTATCGCCTCAAAAACAACCAAAAGCAGATTGTCTGTATTCTATGGATGACACAATGATATTTTGAAAGATTGGAAAGTTTTTTCCTCTCTGTACAACCCTCAGTCCTCCATGTGCAACCCTCAGTCTATCCGATACAGCATGCTCTGTTCATATTTCACAAACACTTAACATTGAATCTGTATCTATTATTGTCTTCCCTTAAATTAGGCCATTACAATTTTTTCCAAAAAAAAAAAATAATAATAATAATAAATAAATAATAATAATAAAAAGTATGCCCGCGTGAAGCGTTGCAGTTCATATCCACATGAATTTTCAAAATTGAATTTTACTTCTGATGTCTACATTCTAGCCTTATTTCTGTCGGAATCCCTTACCGTGTAAATAGACGTACTATATTTGTCTATATTCATACTCACATTGGATACATTCATGAGTAAATGGCTATCATTACAATTTGTAGATCTATTAAAGACAAAAAACACTAGAAATGTAAATATAAACATGTTTACACGTCTCTACGGTGTTCCTAGAAACACACCATTCCACAAATCAAAGGCACGTTTTGCTCTACTTATATAATCTCTATTTCGATTTAAAAAAAAAAAAAAAAAAAAGGGAAACATAGTAATAAATTTACTAAATTTCGATAGATTTACACTACAGGATCAGGTGTATGTGTCTCTCTTTCCGAAATATTACACAGTTTTGAGTCTATCAGTATATGTTCTGAATAAGACCGAAGCAGCTCTCTATGCAAAAAGAACAAAATGCTTCTTAAATTCCTGTCGACATATTCCTTGAAATCTTCTTCATTCGTTCCCACATGTTGCCGAAAGGA
Source organism: Ostrea edulis (assembly GCF_947568905.1). Classification (NCBI taxonomy): domain Eukaryota; kingdom Metazoa; phylum Mollusca; class Bivalvia; order Ostreida; family Ostreidae; genus Ostrea; species Ostrea edulis. The sequence goes on from NC_079169.1 coordinate 92,746,663, forward strand.
CCGAGACTGTTCACCTGTAACATATTGATATACTCGCATATATATATATATATATATATATATATATATATATATATATATATATAAAGCACTAAAATGACCAACGACACGAACAACCAGATTGTCAAATTTTCGGGACGACCCGTCCCTTCTTCAGGACAAACGAAAAGAATTACATAATGTGGCCAATATTAACAGAGAATAATATAAATATAATATAACATATAAATACATCTAGCACTACAACTACACTAATCTACAAACGTATTTACAACGCAGGTTACGTTTTTTAGTCTTTAGGCTTGCCAATCAATGTTAAAAGTGGAGCTAATTAGGCCATGCCTTATTCCTCCAAAGAGCTGATCCAAAATGTACGAAGTGATAAAAATAGACTTAATTAATCTCAAGTGGAACGAGTTAACCCTATTACGTTGACAAGTAGTAAAGCTAACTCGTACCCAGAGAGATTCTATTTTAAATATGCATTAAGAATGAATAATTTATAAAAGATAATAATAAGAAAAAAAATATCAACACATAAAAAAAAAAAAAAAACTAAATTAACTATGTAAATGCATGAACACTATAAAAATGAAATAAGAAATGAACAAAATTAGAGAGAAAGATAATGTAAATAACAAGTCTGAATAAGTAAACAAAGTGGACCAACTCCAAACAAAAACAAAGAATAAGCAGCCTAGGAAATTGAATCAACATCAGACATTCCCGTACTGATCATGTCTAGGGTAGACGTGCAAAAAACATAGAATCACGGAAACTGATAAATGGGTTTTACATGTAAACAATCGGTTATGAAGGTCAAAGTAATTTTTAAAAAAAAAAGGGGGGGGGGGCTCTGATTGTAAACAGAATTGAAAAGGAAACTTGCGTTGGTCGGGGACAAAAATAGTTGATTTCATTGGTAAAACCCAGTAGCTTCCGGAATGCCCCAGACCCCTTGCCATACTTTGCATACTATTACACCGTATACAACGTCACATTGGAGGAGTCGTCACTGTGTGTGGAGCATGAGGGCTCAGCTCCGAAGTGGAGAAAACGCAGTATCACAGAGTATGAGATCGATTTTCTCATAAACTACACCATATGTCTGCAAACATCATATTGCATAGAGTGTGGTAGATATATTTTGATCATTCAAATTTGTCACCGAATTTCAGAAACCTGTACTTACCTCAAACACTTCGTTGCGTTTCACGAGTAGGTCTACAGATTTAAACCCATCTTTCTCGGTCATTTCATCTCTCTGCCTCCTTGATTTGTTTGATAGAGAGTATGTATATCTCGATACCATGATTGTTGATGATTATATCGCCCTTTTACTTACATTTCACATGTAATTTGTACAAAATCTTACCAATTTGTAATGTGTCGCATGAGGGCTCAATCTGGCATGCCGCGAGGAGAATGCTACATATATTTTACTGTATCGTGCGGCTTTGAAGTTTGACAAATGTGGTATTTACAAATACATGTATTATTATTATTTGTAGATTATTGATTTAATATTGTTTAACGTCGCTCTCGAGAATATTTCACTCATATGGAGACGTCACCACTGTCGGTGAAGGGCTGCAAAATTTAGCCCTATGCTCGGCGCTTATGGCCATTCATTCATTCATTCATTCATACTTTATTTCCTCCCTTAGGAGATTATGAAGAAAATACATTTACATCAATATAATTACAAATACATGTACATACAAAGAAAGAAAGAAAAGAGAAAAACACATTATGTACACAATATAAACAAAAATAGAAAAGAATAGGATATTCTTAGTTGTACACCTCAACAGATGAGTACATATGGTAGCAGCTGTCCCTTTTAAAGCCAAAGCATATTTAATATAGATATATTTACTGCAGTGAGCATCTGTAGTATAGGGCTGAAGTGCTGCGCACCAATTTAAAGTTCAGCAGACGGAATGATGTGGCGTCCATCTTATTTAAAGGTGTAGATATTTAGCCACCAAGAAGAACAAGGTACCATTCAGATTCCGAGAGCCCACAGAGTTCTGCACACAGTTCGACACTGAAGTTATTAGCGATGGCGTTCCACCACTGTTCTCGTATGCTGGCGGTACTTAGACACAAACAAGACGAGTGACAGAAAACATCCATGAACGAATTACCACATAAATGACAGAAATGAACAAGGACATTTACATGCATACCTGTATATATTTTGCATATGAATTTTCAAAGTTCAATGTTACCTGATTTCCAAATTGTGGCAGGTTTTATATCTGAAAATATTTGTCTGAATAAATGGAAATCCGGACTGTTCATCCTCAATTGCCGCTGGTCTTGGTGATACAATGATACGGTATTTCTGGATATCCTTTTCCAAGATAACTTATCTGGGAAGAATCCGTTGTCAAGCCATGTACTTATATAATTGGTAAGATTGTATGTTTGCAAGGTTTGAATGATATCTGGAATAAAACCATATTGGACTTCTGAAAGGTTTTGCCAGTAAGAAAATAATCGAGTCAAGAATATTTTCTTTGGTAGAGTGATTATGTCCATTCGACAGAGCCTTCCTAAGAACAGTAGTTTTCTTGTATCTATTTCTGCGCTGATGGGCAATACATCAAAAAGTGATATATCGGATCTGCATAATTTTGGTAAATTTAGAGATTTTTTGCACACAAAATGTTGAAAAATACAAAGGTTTTGGCGGTCTGAACAGGTCATATTATTCCAGAGTTCGCATCCATAAAGTACTGTAGGCATAACGATTGTTTTATATAAATGAGATACAGTCATTGGGTTGAGAAAATGGGATCCTATGTCAGATAGTGCAAAAAAGGATTTTCTGCCCTTTTCGCAGGCTCTTCCTATTCTTTCAGAAAGTTGGAATTTGTGATGAATCACGATACCTAGGTGGTTATAGGATTCTTAACATGGAATCGATGATTGTCCCAGATGCCAAGGAAAGTTGTTATCCATTTTACTCCTCTTACCACGGAATTTCACCACGCACGATTTTGACGCATTGAAGGAAAATCGCCATTTATTTGAATATGCGTATGCAATATCTAACAAGTTTTGGAGGGCCATTGGGGATAATCCAATGTAGGATATATCATCTGCCAATGAGGGACAGCTGCTCATAACATTAAGGATACCTGTATTAGGACTACTTAGGAGTAAATCTGTTTTCTTGTTTACTTCATCACATTAATACTTCTAATTAGATATTGTGAATCACATTCCAAACACCAGTTTTTTCTTAATTTTTTTAATTCTTGTATGCGTGTTCTTCATTCCAAGAAAGACAACTCGAAATACAATTGATCATACCGACACTGCATGAATTACTCATCTTGGTTATGAAGAAAAGATCAACGGATTTGTAGCTAGTCGATTTATTTTACGTATTGTGATGCTGTTGATGGCAATGATGATGACGACAGTAATGATAAGGAAGTGTCACACCTGCCTGAAGTGTGGAAAGGTTATAGATATTCTATTTGTATTACGGCGTGTTTTTCTTCATTGCCTACATGTGTGCATCTTTGATGTTTGGACACGAATCTTAGGTCAGTAATTTACATCAGATTTGAATGTCAAGGGTCCTTGGAGATGACCTTAAAAACGAATGTCCCGTGTCACAGTAGGTGTGGCACGCTAAAGAACCTACGCTGATATATGGCCGTACACTGGCAAATGTGCCTCACATGAATTTCACGTAAATTGCTGTTCACATGAAATTCACGTGAACATTTCACGTGAAATTCACGTAAATCTTATGGGAATTCACAAGAAAAGTGTTTCACTTGAAATTCACGTTAAAATATTCACATGAATTTCACGTGAACAGCACTTTACGTGAAATTCACGTTAAAATATTCACATGCATTTCACGTGAAAAGCATTTTACATGAAACTCACATGAAAATTTTCGCAAGAAAATAATGTGAAAAGTGATTCACGTGAATTCACATCAAAGATTCACACGAATTTCACGTGGAAGACCTTCATGTGAAATTCACACGAACATTTCACACGAATTTCAAATGAAAAGCAATCCACGCTTTAAAAAAAAATAAGAAAAAGAATTAAAGTAAAATATTCAAACTTAAATTTGAACATTTCATAATATATTCATGTGGAAGAATCAAATTGAAGGTAATACATAATTAGGAATGGAGATTAGCCAATTTTCATGGGCGGATCCAGAAAAATTTCCATTTAATAGTAATCAGTTGGTACAGTAGGTGTGGCACGCTAAAGAACCCTCACTCCTCAATGGCCGTAAGCACCGAGCATAGGCCTAAATTTGAAACCCTTTACCGGTCTTGGTGACGTCTCCATGACTGAAAAATTCTCAAGAGGGACGTTAAACAAGATACAATCGATCAATCATTAGGGAGAGGGCTCATATAGGCCAAGCCTGCTGCCCAATCCCATCAAATTATTGAATGAATATTGTTTAAACATTAACATTCATTAATATCAAAAGTTGTGTCGAAGCATTAACCTTGACCGGTTCCGGAATTTACACATTTTCCAGAATCTGCGAAGAGAAGTGGATATCCACTCCTCTAAATGGAGTAGGGTTAGAACAACCAGAGTCTACGATTTATCTCGAAGGGTGTGGTCTACTTTCTAAATGGCTTAGGTCTACTTTCTAAATGGCTTAGGTCTACCTTTTCGATGTACCTGACATATTGATTGCATCAATGATACATACATGTATGGTCACCTATGGCTCCATGGAATGCTGGCCTCGTTTTCGTTTCATTTAAATTTCTTTTCTCTCGTAGTTAGCTTACCCAGCTTTCGTCTCATCTTTTTTATTATTTCCTTTTCAAAGGAATAAATGTTTAGGTTGTACATACCATAGCATTTTATGATATCGTATGGAATCTACAGTATAATATAATAAATAACAATCTGATAAACATATTCTATAATACACAACACAATGTGCCTGATTATGGATCAGGGTTCAGTCTGAACATATTGATCGGTGTTAGGCACGTGTTAGGGGTAGTGCAATGACACGTGTACATGTACATTCCAGAGGTACTATAAAATTCATTGCACAAAATATACTGTATACCCTTTGATGTATGATATACTTTCTCACTTACCATTTTTACTATTGATAGGGTTTCCATTACTTCTTTTTAATGCAGATTATTAACGAAATTACGTTAAAGAGACACTACAGCTCATTTTCCACATTTTAATAAAGTGTTTTTAAAACCATGTATTGATAAAATGATAAATTTCATATCGATACTGACAATTTTGAACAATTGGGATGCATCAATTTACTCTCAACTGCGCTTTGAAGATCGTTCGGAATTCAAAGGTTTCTTCATGCTGACTCGGACTTTTGAATGCGTATTTACATCACGTGGTTTTGAATGACAGCAAAGGTGTTCTGTAGGAAATTATTTAAATTCCCCTTCAAGGGGGTCCACACTCACCTTTCAAGTATAAGATTATTCCCTGCTCCTTATAATAAGTAATTATAAATCATTATTTCAAAAGAAACCTTCCATGTTCCCACTGACCGATGTTTTTACAACTAACACGTGTCGTGTTCAGATAAAAATAGCACTTACTTTTAAACGTGGTGTCTTCGCAGCTAGTCTCAATGGCAGATTTAGGGGGCCAGGATCCCCCTCCCTTTTTACCCCACAGATTGTGAATGAAAATCCAAATTTTGCACCAGAATGGCCGATTACTTTGGCTAATCTTTGACTTTCACACCCCTCTTCGGAAATCCTAGATCCGCCACTGAGTTACATGTGTTTCTCCGAGCTCTTTGTTTTCCAACGGTCAAACTGATACCAAGGTAAATTTTATTTCACGTATGAGTTTTATCTCATTCTAATTTTACCTCTTTTCTCACAGAATCTGTCAAAATTCTAGATCTATCAACTACACTTTCTCTCTCTGGACGACATGCTGCACTGTTTACTGTCTATGCGCATGCGTCTGAAGATTGAAAGGAGGAGACTCGATATTTTGTGTATAGGCCATCAAAAAGTATTAATTTTTACGTTAAAACGATAATTTTTAACTTTAGATAAGTGTTATTTTCGCAAAGTTCATACTTTCAACAATGCAACAAAAATTGAGAAAGCGCTGGGAAAATTGTCATTTCATGATTTTTGCGCAAAATGAGCTGTAGTGTCTCTTTAAAGAAACTAGTAGGTAGTATGTCGTGCAGTCTGTAATCTTTGATTAATAAATTCGTATCAAAATGACCTATTGTGAAATACTGACTATATCTAAACTTACCAATGACATGTAGGTAAGTGTAGATTTCAAGAATGAATTGCACAATGGCAATTGATAAGCGCTGTGACGGGAGTTTGGTCCTCAGAAACACGTCTGTCTAGGTCGGAAATTCACAATCAACTGAGGTTCTAACAGTTCACTTCCGGTAAGGACTGCGTCACACATCCGGGTACTACGGGTATTGACAGCTTAACATAAGTTAATGTATTTAACCGATGCCAATACTATATTTTTACTTGTATAATACTCTGAATTGTACTATGTGTAAATGTTATGCAGTAGTTAATTTTTTTTCTTATGAAAGGTGAAGATAACGAACAGTGATCAATCTCACAACTCCTATAAGCAATACAAAGTTGGCAAACACGGACCCCTGGACACACCAGAGGTGGGATCAGGTACCTAGGAGGAGTAAGCATCCCCTGTCGACCGGTCACACCCATCGTGGGTCCTATATCTTGGTCAGGTAAACGGGGTTATCCATAGTCTTAATCAGAGTGCCAAGAACGGTCTAACAATCGATATGAAACACGTTAGACAGTATTTGACCCAATGATAGGTTGGCAAACTAGATCGTTATAACGACCATAGAATTTGAGACATGCTGACTTTAAACGATACTGTTAAAACCCCTGTAGTGTACCATCAACTTGTTTGTCAGTAGCCTGCTTAGATTTAAAAACTGACCATACACAGTACAAGCTCTTGAGTATCGAATCAGTTGAGACATAAACACCATATGCCGGTGATAATGGAATATTGCTACATAAATATTGGAAATTGACAATAGAGATGCTGAAACCATCCCGTTTGTCATAAAGTTGAGTTGTTAGTTTGCTATCAATATCTACTTTCAATAAAATATCTAAGTTTGAAGCAGAAGTGGACGACTCTGTGGTGTCTTTTATTTCGAGCTCACATGGATATATGACTGTATTGTATCCTGCTTAACGTCTCTCTCGAGAATTTTTCACTCCTAAGGAGACGTCACCAAGACCGGTGAAGGGCTTCAAATTTAGACCTTTGCTCGGCGCTTACGACCTTTGAGCAGTGAGGGTTCTTTAGCGTGCCACAACTACTGCGACATCGGTTTATAAGGTCATCTCCGAGGACCCGTGACATTCACACCTGATGTCGAGCGTTTGGCGATAGAACTGGCACTACCTGTTTTAACGACTTAGGTCTGTCGTGGCCGGGATTCGAACTCCGGCCTCCTCATGCGGGGCGAATCCTCTAACCTCTAGGCCACCACGATATTACAGACCTGTTTACTTGTACGTTTTTGCCGTATTTTTTACGGTATAAGTTTTAAAAAAATACGTTTTACGGTGATTGGTCGCGAAAATACGGTCAAAAACAATAATCGGTAAAAAAAAAAAAAAAAAAAAAAATAGTTTCGTCAAAATTCGATCTAGAAAATTATTAACTTTTAAAGATCAAAGTCATCTAAGCGCTTTATGAAATAGAAACATATTAAAGCATGTAAAAGATCGAGATTAATACAGCATGGTGACAAACCATGTCAAAACGGGAGTGCGTTCTACCAGAAAAAATCTTTGTTTCCTTACAATATGAAAAGCGATTCTTCCGTTTTAGATACATGTATGTTTTTATAGTGTTTATTACAAGATGAATAGATTAAATTGAGTATTCAAGGAAAGCAAAGTAATTTAAAAAGGGGTAATTTGATGAGTCAAGAAAAGTAGACCAGTGCTAATTGATCTGATGTTTAAAAAATTAAAAGATATGAGGTAAGTGTCAGAGAAACCGTACTACATATGCATGAAAAATATTAGGGAAATTTACAAGTCGAGAGGTCTCAACAAGGTTTTCAGCATACTTTTAAAAAATTAAACTAAAATACTTAGTATATTTTCATCTTTATAAACCTCTGAATCTGATTTCAGGAGCTCTCAGATAGCAGGAAATGGCATCTAATTTTTCAGACCCCCCTAGCAGGTTCGTGCCGCTTCGCGGCACTCACCGGTGACTTTGTACTGACAGACTACCAAAAATATTGACAATCTTACTGACAGCTTTCATAAGGGGTAAACAGGTCTGTGATAAAAGTTATTATGGTTAATAGATAAAATGTCGAATTGAAGGCCACATTTTTTCTTCTCACATAGAAGTTTTTGAATAAATTCTGCTGTATACATGTAGACCCCAAATTAATTACATGTACAAATTAATTACATGTACAAATTAATCACATGTACAAATTAATTACATGTACAAATTAATTACATGTACAAATTAATTACATGTACAAATTAATCACATGTACAAATTAATCACATGTACAAATTAATTACATGTACAAATTAATCACATGTACAAATTGATCACATGTACAAATTAATTACATGTACAAATTAATCACATGTACAAATTAATTACATGTACAAATTAATCACATGTACAAATTAATTACATGTACAAATTAATCACATGTACAAATTAATCACATGGACAAATTAATTACATGGACAAATTAATCACATGTACAAATTAATTACATGTACAAATTAATCACATGTACAAATTAATTACATGTACAAATTAATCACATGTACAAATTAATTACATGTACAAATTAATTACATGTACATATGTTATACAATTTTGTACTTGTACATATCCTGTTCGATCATTAGGGAGAGAGCTCAAATAAGCTAAGTCTGCTGCCCAATCCCATCAAATTATAGAATAAATACTGTTTAAATTAATACAATCTAATTAAGATTAGATGTTAGATCCGCTCACATACTCGCTACACAAACATCTAATAACATCCCGTAGAAGGTCACGTCAGAGGTCAAATGTGCAACAGCCAATCAAATTTCTCGCTCCATATCGATAGGGTATTATCCCACAATTCCATGTATTGTTTACGTAAGGAAGTGAAAAAATGGCGGCACTCACGATCATGACTTGTTTATCGCGTGTTTTTATTTGAATTTTAAACTATGGCGACATCGGGGGATATTTTCATGTATACTTCAACAAAAAATATATCTAAGCATCTGTTCTTGTTCATTTTTCAAAGCCTCGAGATCAAATATCTTCAAAGCGGTTTTAATCGCTTCAATTTCTTCTTCGGTCGCCATCTTTAATAAGTAACCAAATACAGTATACACTGATGATTCTCATTGGATGCCGATATCACTTTCGCCTTTGTAGCGATTGGTTACTTTTTCATGCAAATTTGACCTCTGACGTGACCCTCTGTGGGATGTTGTTAGATGTTTGTGTAGCGAGTATGTGAGCGGATCTAACACCTAATTTTTTAGATTGATATTAAGTTAAGTTGCCTAAATCACTACAGACCAAACGCCTATCGCATGTAGTAGCAAGGTAAGTGAAGCGTGAAGGACTACTAAGAAGACTTTTTCATTGTCCCGTAAACGCACCTGTAAAACTGTGAAAATTGTTGTTAAGAAAATAAGTTTGCTGCAAAGTTCAGTTAGTATCCTAAAAGGTGATTTTTACCATGGGAGGGTCTGAAAAAAACCGAAAGATTCACAGTGCTCAGCGGTGTCAACAGTGATACAAGCCATGAGAGTACTGTTCGCAGATTTCACAATGGTAGCACGAACAATGGGTCTGAAGGACAGGAGATGCATGTCAGTGAACTGATACGTGTAGCTATGGCAAGTGAAGTTCTGTCTGACGCTGATGCTGATGTTTCAAATGCTCCAGAATTACATGTAACAACTTCAACACGAAAGATGCAGCTTTCCGAGGAAATTCGCGCGAATTTGGATGAGCTACAAAACATTTTAACGAACAATAAACTTAATGTGATTGCAAGTCAGTCAAGTCAACTTGATAACATTGGGTGTAATCTTGTTATTAGCATCGTAGTGGGTAATATGTTTTGACGTTATTGGTGTTTATAATATAAAATGATTTTAAACAATTTATTCGTCTTATTTAAGTATTTTAGGGATATTAGGAAATTTGGATTATACTTTAGAAAAGCCATAAGATATAACATTGCTATAGCCTTCAAATTTAGCTCTCAAACAACTGAAAATCAGCTTTTAAAAAGTAGTACCCCCTAATAAAAAATTAAACACTCGTCCTAACCAGGTAGCACACTTAAGTGAACACAATTTCTCGCTTTCAATTTTAGCTCTCGATGAGTGTTCGATTGTAAATCTCGGAGTTTGTTGCTTAAGTTTCTTTCTGTGCAATATGGCACAGTCTCCGCTTCATTCTCCCTATGCTTCAGGGAGATGTACTCCTAGAGATCAATTACGGGTGCATGTTTCGGATTCGGACCATTTAGATTATGAGTCATCGGACAATGGACGGGACACGAGACTTTCGCCACGTCAGGGTACTAGAGAACGCTAACAGTTACAGGGCACGAGAGATGAATCGCCTTTTCAGGGCACGAAACGCTCTCCTGAGAGTACGAGAAATAGACAGAGCCTGCAACCGCAAACTTAAAGTTTAGGTTCTGACAGTTCTTCAGAACTTAATTCATTTGAAAGTATGAGTGATGCAGATTTGGACACAAATTTTCACCCGTCCAACTTGATTGATAAGGGTTGTAAAGTTCCACGGAAAATCACTAAATGAAAGGTGAAGATAACGAACAGTGATCAATCTCATATCTCTTATAAACAATACAAAATAGATAGTTGGGCAAACACGGACCCCTGGACACACCAGAGGTGGGATCAGGTGACCAGAAGGAGTAAGCATCCCCTGTCGACCGGTCATACCCGCCCTGCGCCCTATATCCTGATCAGGTAATCTGAGTTATCCGTAGTCTAAATCAGCGTGCCAAGAATGGCCTAAAAATAGGTATCAAACACGTCAGACAACATTTGACCCAATGATAGGTTGTGTTGAAGAACTAGATCATTATTACGACCATAGAATTTGCAAAATGCTGACTTCAATCGAGACTGTTGAAACTAGTGTACCATCAACTTGATTGTCAGTAGCTTGCCTTGATTTAAAAACTGACCATACGCAGAACAAGGTCTTGCGTATCGAATCAGTTGAGAGATCTAAACACCATATGCTGGTAATAATGGAATATTGCTAAATAACTATGGGAAGTTGACGATGGAGAAGCTGAAATCATCCCGTTTGTCATACAGTTAAGTTGAGTTGTCAGTTTGCCATTAATGTTTACTTTCAATAAAATATCTAAGTATGAAGCAGAAGTGGACGACTCTGTAGTGTCTTTTATTTCAAGCTCACGGGGATATATCGAATCGACATATGAATGAAAATTATTATTGTTAATAGACAACACGTCGTCGATATATCGCAAAAAATGCTAATCTAGGAGTTTCCAAGAAGAGTCGTCAAGAAGTGACCAAAAACTGTACTGTTCCCAATAACAAAAACTTGCAACCAATATAAATCGATACATTTATTAAGATGTTCAGAAAGAAATTTAATCAGCCCCTTTCAGACATAAAAGAAAGTACTATTATTAATATACAATCAAAAATTTACGTGCAACAAGTCCACTGGCTATTTTGAGGAATGAGGCAGAAAAGTTGAAAAAGCGGTTCAAGGGAGTGTGTTCTGTTGATGTAATCAACATTGTGCAGATATATGTAGCACTTGTCCTGATTGGGAACGCTCATTTTGTGAACATGACAGATAAAAGAAAGGGTCTACTCTGCAGAATTCTACTTGAATGTGTAGATTTGATCGCTGACACTATAGGCAGAATAGCTTTGCTGAAATCAAGAGGATACATGAAATTTGATAAAAAAATGATGGCAAAGATTACAAAGAACTGTGCATCATTCCATACCAGGGGAAAATATCGAATAAGAATTTCAATTCTGGTCCAGAGTCTAATTTCAGGGCGAAAACAAGTAGCAACGAGGGGGGGTGGGGTTGCCCCAAACAATTATAGGCAGTTTGGGGGCCAGTCCAACGGAGGTCGAAATCAGAGACGGACCTGGCCAAAAGAACAGTATCAGAACAAGCCAAACAAGAATTAGAACAGGTAAGCAAGAACCATTTCCTTTTTCAAAGAGCTCAAAGTTTTGTGTTTGTACCAATTGTCGGAAGAATGAAAAATTTCATTCAAAACTGAAATTCCATAACAAAAGATCAATGGATATTACAAACTGTTCAAGGTTTGAAACTCGAATTCACCCAAAGTCCCCATCAAGTTCAATACCCAGTACAAACATCATTCAGTCGGGTAAAAACAGATCTCAGACCAGGAAATAAAATCCATGTTAGAGAAAAGAGCAATACAGGAAGTAGAAGGCGATCACGAGGGTTTTATGAGCTATCTCTTTCTTGTACAGGAAAAGGGAGGGGGCAACGACCTGTAGTGAATCTGCAGGCTCTCAACGGATTTCTTGTCTATCATCATTTCAAAATGGAGGATATTCATCATTCGAGAGAAAGATTGGTTAGTGAAGTTAGACATAAAAGATGCATATTTCACAGTTCCAATTCACAAGATGTATCGAAAATGTCTAAGATTCAAAGAGAAGAACACAATATTCGAGTTCCTTTGTTTCCCATTCGGAAACTCGATAGCCCCCTTTGTTTTCACAAAACTCATGAAAGTCACTATAAGTTTACTGAGAAGGATGGGTATACGTCTAATCATTTACTTAGACGATATTCTCACAATGAATCAATCTAAAGAGGCTGTGATAAACGATGACAAATGTGAAGAAAATCTTCTAGAAAATCTTGAGTTTTGTAATAAATCACAAAAAATCAGTTTTAGTCCCATCAAATTCAATGGAATTTATGGGATTTTCTGTAAACTCAGTAGAGATGTCAGACGTTATCACTTCCAAAACAAAAAAGAAAAGACATGAGTTCATAAATTTTACAGACTAATTTACTGCCTGTGACTCAGAAATGATCGGGAACTTAACAGCAGCAATCCAGGCAATACCTTCGGCCCTGTTACAATATCGATATCTTCAGTTAGAAAAGAACAGAGTGTTAAAGTCGGGAGAGGGATACCACACAAAAATATCTCTCTCAAAAGAAGCCTGGGATGAATTAGATTGGTGGGCAAACCAAGTCGAGTTTTGGAACAGGAAGTTTTTTATCATTCTCTATCCCTCGGTCTCCTTTCAGACGGACGCAAGCAAACGAGGGTGGGGTGCAGCGTCTGAAGGTGTGCAAATAGGTGTGGGTTATGGCTTCAAGGGGAATTTCATCATCATGTAAACATTTGATCAAGGCCGTCATGCATGTAGTAGTAAAGGCATTTCTAAAACACAAGTAAGATCTACAATTGTTGATTCAAACAGACATCAGACCACAATGACTTACATAAACAAAAGGGGGGCTCAATCAGTCCTTTGCAACCAAATTGCTTTAGATCTACGGTATTGGTGTCTCCAGAGAAATATAATTTTGAGGGCAGATTACATTACCGTAAATCAGAATCAAATTGCGGATTGGGCATCACGTCATTATTCCGATTCAAGCAGCTGGATGCTGAATCCAATATTGTTTCAAAACCTCTCTCAAATGACAATGTACTGCGATGTAGACCTTTTCGCAGATCGCACAAATGCCCAACTTCCGACATACATGAGCTGGTTACCAGATGCGATAGTGTACGATGCGCTGATACACCCTTAGAGGGAGATTAAAGGGTATGCGTTTCCCCCGTTGTGTCTGATTGCACGTTGCCTCAAGAAAATTTGATTAGAGAAAACGACAATTTTGTTGATAATACCCGCCTGGACAACACAGCCCTGGCACACCACACTCTCGGATATGTTCATTCAAGACCTAGTTCTCCTACCGATCCAGCATTGGACTCTTCTATCCCCCGACGGTTGTGTACATCCCCTTCTTCAGAATCAGTCCCTACAACTAGTAGGTTGGGTTGTTTCAAGAATAAGCTTAAACTGTGCTCATTATCAGAAGACACTGAAAAACTATATTTAGTTCATGGTGAAGAGGAACTAACACTTCTTACGACTCAGCCTGGAATAAGTGGGCTAGCTGGTGTCTGGAGAGGAAAACTGATCCCCTCTCGGTATTTATATCCTCAGTATTAGAATTTTGAAGCTGGTTACATCATCAGGGTTACCAATATCGCACATCAATGTTCACAGGTCTGCTATTTCATCTGTTCTTCCATTTATAGATAAGACTCCAGTTGGTCAACATCACCTGGTAAAACATCTCATGAGGGGGATTCTGAAAGAGAATCCACCGATGCCCAAATACAGGGAATTATGGGACAATGATATTGCGCTAAGCTATTTGAAAAGTTTACCAAAGAATAAAGATCTTGCAATTAAATTGTTGTCAGAAAAGCTGACTATGCTTTTAGCAATTGCGGCACCGAAACGTGTCTGAATCAGCCCGCTTAGACGTACGATTTATGACAATGACCCCTGAATACCGGTATGTTACTTGGTAACTTTTCGTTTGCCAGGTTTGTCAAAAACTCAAAAGAATTGTACATCAAGGGAGGTAAAACCATACAGAGGAGTTCAACATTCTGGTGAAAATGACCCTTTACTCTGCACAATAGTCAAACAAAACAAAGGGTTATCTGCAAATAGGGTGGCTAATTGGATTAAACAGATTATCTCTCTATCTGGAATTGACACCGATAAATTTCAAGCGCATTCTACAAGAGGCGCTTCCGCCAGTAAAGCCAGTAACTAGACACGGTCAGCAAGGGCCCCGCTGAGGGTTATTAGAGGAAAGTGATATCTGTATTTAATATAGACATGTTTGGGGCTGGTATATATGTTTGAATTAATAATATATAAAGATACATTGGAATGTCAATTTGTGAAAAAGGAATCATGAAGCATATTTAAGAGAGACTTATGTAATTTAAATTACTTCTGTTTGACATCCACTCATCCACTAAAACACAACAGAGTGCAACTAAATCCCATTGTAATAGGGGAATCAAAATGGATAACTGGTACAAAATATGGTACATGCTATTCGAAAAAGATTATGAATTTGACATATAGATGTTTTGGGAAAGGGAATTCTGACATCGGAGCTCAAAGCGTTTTCAAACACATTGTCATTTGATAAAAGTGTTCTACAATTTTAAAAATAGAGATTAATAGAATATGTCTTTACATACATATAGGTGAGAAAGTTTCCATTATTCCTAGCCGAGACACACCATGTATGCGCAAAAAAATCATAAGCAAATATCAAAATACTCACGTAGAAAATGTGGACCTCACCGTCAACAAGCGCGATGAAACACGCCATTTCGAGATTTTCACCGACGAAAGCTCGGTAATAGTACTGAATAAGGTTCACTCATTTTGTATCAATTTTGTGACTTTCTTTATTAAAAGGAACAGTTCTCTGATGTGTAACGTGCAATTACTACATAATTCAATAACTTGAAGCATGAAGCAGTTTCACTTTGCAACCGGATATAAGAAATGTTATTTCGTATTCCGATCCCGATCGAAAGTTGTTGACTGGGAATGACGTGTTAATTCAATATACATGTAACATCAAGCATATTTTATATCACATTTAAAAAAAAAAAACAAATATATACACATACACAATGTTGTAGAGTTATTTCTTGTAAATTTTCTATATATCAATACAATGCATATCATAATTCAAATTGAATTATCTCCCTTAGACAGTGGTAAATAAATACGGTCATAATAAGAAAGATTAGGACATTCAAACAGACAGACAAAGTGACATGACTCCAAAATTTATAGGTGTCTTCCTCTTATTGTATAGTATTTCTGTACAAAATTTGAAAGCTACAATGAAAACTGTTTCAGTTATCGTGTCACAAAGAAAGTGTTCATAATAATAAAGACAATGACACACATACAGAAAGACAAAGTGACATGACCCCAAAATCTATAGGTGTCTTCCTCTTATTGTAAAGTATTTCTGTACAAAATTTGAAAACTGTACAATGAAAACTGTTTGAGTTATCGTGTCACAAAGAAAGTGTTCATAATAATAAAGATAATGACACACATACAGACAGACAAAGTGACATGACCCCAAAATCTATAGATGTGTTCCTCTTATTGTAAAGTATTTCTGTACAAAATTTGAAAACTGTACAATGAAAACTGTTTGAGTTATTGTGTCACAAAGAAAGTGTTCATAATAACAAAGATCATGCCATACAGACAGACAGACAAAGTGAAATGACCCCAAAATATGTAGGCTTCTTCCTCTTATTGTACATTATTTCTTTACAAAATTTGAAAACTGTACGATAAAAACTGTTTGAGTTATCGTGTCACAAAGAAAGTGTTGACGGCCAGATGGACGGACAATGTGATTACTATAGGGCTTCCCGCATTCCATGCGGGGCCCTAATAAAGACATTTCTATAAGTGAGATCTTAAACATAGCAGATTTGTCTAACGACTTTTAGAACATTCTATTGTAAACCAGTAATAGGAAAAGGATCCTATGAGAACGCAGTTTTATCTATCATCAAGCTTTGAACGTGCAGTATTGTATCTTATGACGTTTCTGAAGTATGATTCAAGATTTTATGAAGGCGCTTTAGCACCTGATATAAAATATAAATTATACGAAGAGGAGTCATAAGATATAACATTGCAATCCCGCCACCCACAACCCATGAATTGAGAATTTGAATAACTTTAACTACTAACAAAACAGTTGATGGTACAGAGGTTTCAACAGTTTCAATTGAAGTCAGCATTTCGCAAATTCTAGGGTCATTATAACGATCTAGTTCGTCAATACAACCTATCATTGGCTCAAATGCTGTCTATCGTGTTTCTTACCGATTGTTAGGCCGTTCTTCGCACACTGATTTTGACTACGGATAACTCCGTTTACCTGATCAATATATAGGGCTCACGGCGGGTGTGACCGGTCATCAGGGGATGCTTACTCCTCCTAGGCACCTGACCCCACCTCTGTTGTGTCCAGAGGTCCATGTTTGCCCAACTATCTATTTTGTATTGCTTATAAGAGTTATGAAATTGATCACTGTTCGTAATCTTCACCTTTCATGTAACACATCGAAAATTAGAGATGCAAGTATATTTTTTCATACTCTCCTTTAGATTTTGTTCTCTAATTTAAGGTGGCGGTGATGTTCTGGAGAGGGAAGATTGTGTGAGGCATCTTGACAGTGATCGCATAGACGAATCATGTCTTGTGAGGATTGGTCAATGTATAGTGACAATTGGACAGATATTTTGATCTTAAAATTAAAAATATGTAATAAATTTCTGATTGGAAAACATAATTTTGTTTTATTTTATATAAGTTTGATAAGCCGTTAAAATTGAAAGCGAGAAATGGTGTTTTCTCAGGTTTGCTACCTGGTTAGAACGAGAACTTCGGAGCTGTGTGACATAACTTTTCAGTCCCAATAATGAAGAAAAAAATTACTATTTAGATTTATGAAATTTATGGCTCAGGACATACAATAAAGGTTTATAGCTGTTACCAATATTTTGTCATACAACAAAATTATGATAGCATAATATTCAGACTGAAGAGAATAATTCATCGAGTTTGAATTATTTATACATACAAATCAAATAAATTGCTCTCAAATCTTGAATATTTTATTAAATTTTAATATCTATCTGCGTAAATACATGTAGGTATATTATGTACACAGTGCGCACAGAAAAGTCGCGTATGAATTTCACGCCAGGGGCACGTGCCGAAGTTACATAATTTGGACCAGGAGTTCTGAATCAATGTTTAATCAAAGTCATTGTTTTTAAACAATAAAACAACAAATCATTTGAAATGAGACTGGTCGGCTATGGGTTTCTGAATATTCTATACGCATGTTTAGATTTGGTTTAATCATGATTATAAACTATTGATCTCAAAACATGTTCAGAAATAATTCGTTATGTATGTAAAATGTATCCATTTTCTTTTTCAAAACGAAGAATTTGAGTAAAGCTTGTGTGTTCAGTTAAAGTAGTGTGAAATCACAGATTGCTAGTCCAGCAGCGAGGAATCTCCGATATTAAACACACATTCAATTAGACATGATTGAGAGACGAACTGTATATTAAATTGCAGATTTTAAAATTGATGCCTGACTCAATGCTCTAGAGTTTTGAATTTAAAACAAATCAAACGTAAGACCAGGGACGTATAAACAAGTATATACATCCCCGGAAAGACTGAATTATTCGAAAAATCCAATATGATCAAAAACATAACATTCTATGTTATATTTAGGACGACAATGTTTACTTTGTGTACATGCCCTGGTTCACACGCGATGGTTCCTCGAGGTGGTTGCGTAATTGTAAACAAAAACAAACCCCGTGGTGTATGTAAGATGCGTGTAGTTAATTACTGAGTTATTCTATGCTTGAAGGTTTGTTTCTTCAATTAAATATATCGTTGTTTTAATAACAAACGTAAAAGAGATAACCTTTTCCTCCTTTTTTCTTTGGAACGATTGTTTATATTAAAGCTACTAATGATAAAAAAAAAGAAAGTTGTCGATAGATGATTTTTAAAGGAACCATAAATCACGATAAAACCTTATTCTAAAAGAATATTAGCATTTCATGAAGTCAGATTTATCAATTAAAGCAAGTTTATTTAAGTTATAAGCATACCCCCCCCCCCTTTCACCTACCTAATGATACGGTTACCTGTTTGCGGGTCAAGCTTTTAACTCATATATAACACAATAATCGAGAAAAATATTATGTTTATGAGATCAATAAGATGTTAAAGAACAACTTTTCCAGCGAAAGCCATATCGAAATATTTACCGTTTTTGAGTTATAAAGCGAAAACTTTGAAGATACCCAGATCCCTAATTGAAGGGGCCATCCCCTTTTTAGGGATATTAAAAGAAAGCTCTTAACATTTTGCACAACTTGTGCTCTACACGTCTTAACAAAATATTTTTCGTTTAAAAGATACAAAGGAAAATATATGTGTAATTTTTTGCTCCTTTGGAAGTCCTAATTTTTTAACCCTGTCAAACACCATTTCGAACGCTGTAATCAAAAAACAAAAAACGATGTGCACAACTACAATGCTCCTACTTTTCATTTTCAATGCATTTTTTGTTCAAGCTTATACAGTCTCGGAGCCTTTGTCTGGAAATCAAAGCCCCTAAAATTTCATTCAAAGGGGAATAACTCATGAACAGAAGGGAATTTCTGAAATTTAAAACATGATTTTAAAATTGTTCTGTAAAGTTTATAAACCCTGAAAATTTGAGCAAAATCCATGCAGAAATGAGCGAGATATGAAGCTTCAAAGTTAGCGTCTAGGGGGAAAAAAGAATAATAAGAATAATCTTAACCAGCACAATCAGTAGAAGGTCTTCCGTTGTTACGGAAGACCTTAATAAGGGGGTACTAGTTTTTAAAAACTCATTTTCAGTAGTTTGAGAGCTTAAAGACCTCCCCATTTTAACTGTAGCATGTGGTCCCTTTTCTACCACCCCTCTTTTCAAAGAAAAATTATTTATCTATCATATTTGTTGATGAATATTAAACACTGATGCAAGGTGAAGATAACGAACAGTGATCAATCTCATAACTCCTACAAGCAATACAAAATAGATAGTTGGGCAAACACGGACCCCTGGACACACCAGAGGTGGGATCAGGTGCCTAGGAGGAGTAAGCGTCCCCTGTTGACCGGTCACACCCGCCGTGAGCCCCATATCTTGATCAGGTAAACGGAGTTATCCGTAGTCAAATCAGTGTGCCAAGAACGGCTTAACAATCGGTATGAAACACGTCAGACAGCATTTGACCCAATGCGAGGTTGTATTGACGAACTAGATCGTTATAACGACCCTAGAATTTGCGAAATGCTGACTTCAATCGAGACTGTTGAAATCCCTGTACCTTCAACTTGTTTGTCAGTAGCTTACCTCGATTTAAAAACTGACTATACCCAGAACAAGCTCTTGCATATCGAATCAGTTGAGATATATAAACACCACATGCAGGTGATAATGGAATATTGCTACATAAATGTGGGAAGTTGACGATGGAGAAGCTGAAATCATCCCGTTTGTCTGATGTATCTCCACTATGGCCACAGTCCTTTTCCCTGGGATATTGGAAGATAAAAGTAAAAAAAAAAACTACGTTGTAAATGGTTACCCTCAGTCTGAAAACTGTAGAATTATCACCCGAATTGATACGGGTTTCCTTTATTCACGATATTTTAAATGAACTTATTAAAACCCACTGACACGCGTGGGGATATTTATAGACGCCTACCATAGGCGTACTCTCTAGATGAAAGGTGAAGATAGCGAACTGCGATCAATCTCATCTCCTATAAGCAGTTGTGCAAACACGGACCCCTGAACACACCAGAGGTGGGATCAGGTGCCTAGGAGGAGTAAGCATCCCTTGTCGACTGGTCACAACCGCCATGAGCCCTATATCTTGATCAGGTATACGGAGTTATCCGTAGTCAAAATCAGTGTGCCAAGAACGGCCTAACAATTGGCATGAAACACGTCAGACAGCATTCAACCCAATGATAGGTTGTATTTGCAAACTAGATCGATATAACGACCCTAGAATTTGCGAAATGCTGACTTTAAACGATACTGTTTGAGCAACTGCATCATCAACTTGTTTGTCAGTAGCCTGCTTCGATTTAAAAACTGACCATACGCAGAACAAGCTCTTGCATATCGAATCAGTTGAGAAATGATATATTTATATTGAACAATTTCTCCTTTCTATCATCTTGTGTCTTGTATATATCATGAAATGTATATACAGTGGAGCCTCGGTAATCCGGACGCTTCACCTTCCGGACGATTTTTCTAAGGAACGGAATTTTTATATGTTTATTTTGCATCATTAATCCGGAAATTCGCGTTCCGGATCTGGACGGTCATATTTTACTACAAAACGTTAAAATGCTTTGATAATTGTATCGTTAATCCGGACGGTAATTTTTTTGAGGGAAGGGTCTGTGTCGGCCAATTTTAGCATGGCGTAAATTATAAAGAAAACAAGCCAAACTGTTTATTTGAATCGATTATCGGTACCCTGTCAACACCTCCCTATAATTAGGTGGTGTGTGATGCTAAGTCAGTTAGAGAGCACGTGCCGATCGAGACACTGCATTGCCAATTTTTGCACACAAGATCTGTAGTGTTGAATTTTGTAAATAAATCTGTATATGTAGCATATTATTTTATAGTCTTGATCAATAGCCTAATAGTATTTTTAAAATAAATTAAAGATCATGCCGTAATGAGGTTTTTTTTTAACTGCTACACATATCAGTTGCACTGATTCGTAAATTGATATCGGCTTATTCAAATCTAAAGAGTGTAGATTATACTTATAGATTCTGGATTTTATACTGTTGATTGGCGTTAAATATACATGTATGTTCATGCACATGGGTATGTAGTAACTTTTTAATGGTTAGAATGTCACGCATGTAGAGTGTACCTGTGGATGATTGATTCTTGTTACGATGTTGTAGAGCTTTATTTAAAGTCTGGCTAGAAGTGAGAAAATTACCATTTTAATGAAAATGACAATTAAATTTGGTATGTACCCGTAATCTTGGTTTCACCCTAGTTTTGTTCCGTTATTATCGCATCTTGAAAATAATAGGTGAGCGTGGCTAGATCGAAGCAGTAGTAGGTCTTAATATTATGAGCTTAAATGATTTTCTTCCCCCGATATTGGCTTGGATAATTATAGAATAAGAAATATAAATTCTGGCAGATGGAATTTTGGTTAAAGAATGTTGTCAACTGACATGATAAACACGAAATTCTTAAATCAACTTTCGACGATGAAGATTGTTTTAACAGACCGCCGAACCCGTTAATCGTGACAGATGGAAATGACCGACCTCTTTAAGAAGTAAAAGTTTGATGAAATGTTTGAAGTGTAAATGATTATGTTAGTTACTAATGATTTATTTATCTATAGTTACATATAGTGTTTCATTATTTGTTTTAGTGTATAGGGTACACAGTTTTGTATATTTATTTGTAGTGCTAATATACATGTACAATGTAAGCATAGGCAAATACACTACACACGTATATTTCAATTTTAGTGCTTTGAAATGCGTGTAAATGTTAACATTATTATAATTCATTTACTAATGCAAATGGTTAATCCAATGACACAATGTGTTTAATTCACTATTGATCAATAAAGTAAGCATATTGGTTACTTATGTAAAGATAGAAAATATGCGATTCAGTTATCCGGACCCTTCATTTATCCGGACGATTTTGCTGGGAACCAAAGTGTCTGGATTAACAAGGCTCTACTGTATATAATATGTAATCTTGTATACAT